>NW_017295773.1:456377-457138 GCF_001594075.2 Trachymyrmex cornetzi | reverse complement strand
ACGCTGGATTCACCCTGCATCCGATTTGCGTCGTACGACGCTCTGCAACCAATCAGACAACAAGATTCCGATGGATTTTGCTTCGTATCATCGGAATTCTGTTTTCTGATTGGTTGAAGAGCGTCGTACGACGAAAATCGGATGCAGGGTGAATCCAGCATTAGGACAGTGTTGTTAGACGGGACGGATTTCTGACGCATGCGCGTCCAATGTAGCTTCAGTAAGGGCCTGCGCACAATAGAGGAACAAGAATTAGATATTAAGATTTCAACCTATCAGAAACCGTGTAATCCGTTCCGATGTAATCAGTTTCTGATAGGTTAAAATCTTAATATCTAATTCCTGTTCCTCTATTGTGTTCAGGCCCTAACGTACCGGTCACTAATAAATAGGACATCATTAATCGCCTATGTAAAATTTTGTCAAAAATGTTGAAAATTTTAATACATTTTACATATTTTACATATGTAAACATATATAGAAATATATTGTATATATTTATATGTATGTATACATATGTAAAATATGTAAAATATATTAAAATTTTCAACATTTTTGACAAAATTTTACATAGGCAATTAATGATGTCCTATTTATTAGTGACCGGTACGTTACTGAAGCTACATTGGACGCGCATGCGTCAGAAATCCGTCCCGTCTAACAACACTGGCGTGCTTTCCAGCAAGGACACAATCAAACACAGGCCGCGGTCTGATACACGCTCACAACGCTTAAAAATCATTTCATCCTTGTTGTTTGTC
>NW_017295773.1:395150-456284 GCF_001594075.2 Trachymyrmex cornetzi | reverse complement strand
AAACAACAAGGACGTATGATTCACTGTGTTACACTGTGTCTGACTGTGTCCCTTGCTGGAAAGCACCCACTGCCTTAGGAAAACTCGGTCCCTCTTGAGTAGAGATCCGCCGACCAATCAGGTGCCCGCCGCGCAAGGGATCTTGCAAATCTACAATATTTTACGACTAGGCGCGTTCCTGTGAGATCTATCCATAGTAGCCTCAGAAGCTACTACTTTCCACGTTTGGTCGCCCGTTCCAACCAGGTAGTCCACGAATCGCGAGCGTACTTCGGTGCAAATCTCGCAACTTCCGACTGGCCGTCCGATAGTGAGCGTCAGGGAACAATGGGCGCATTGGTCGAGGCGGTTGGATGCATCGAGGTGTAGGGAGTGGCGGTCGGTGAGATTATACTCCGCGCGCGCGTGAGGCAACTACTCCACGCTAAGACAACCTTTACAGAGGATTTCTTTACTAATACTGTTCAAATAAACGCGTGACCTCGCGCAAAATGAGTCATTGATCCAAGCACGATACGCGTCGCTGTCTACCCCCCTGTTACGCGACTCTATCGTTACAATGCGAGGGCACATAACAAATATTAATTAACGCACTATATCACGAGCTGAGCCAATCGGTGATGCCTAAATAATTAGTTGACGCGGCGGTTGCAGACGGCGTTCTTGCGGCACGAATACTTGCGGCGCGAGTTATACGCGAGCTGATGATGCGCCACGTGGTAATACAATGGAGTGACGCCACGGCATCGAACATGGCGCCGCGCTGAAACAGCCACGTGGAATCACACAAATCTCTTACCTGCGTAGGGAGGCGCGAATGATAACGCAATGCAGCAATCACTGGGGTCTTCGGCAGTGGGTGGAATCCGGTCCTCCTCTCGTGCGGCAGTTTTGCGGTTTCCTTGCGTCTTATCCACTCCCGGCAATTGGAATAAGGGACAGAGGATCTGGATTTCAATAACACGTGTTACATATAATGTTTATTAACCAACGATGGGTTGCACAATAGATTAGCACGATTATTTCTATAAAATTATTACAAATCGCGAAAATGTTCGGTTGAAACCCGAGATATTAAATTTAGAGAGATGCGAGTTGGGTAACACGTGGTTAAGAATTATCTTAGGCACAATATTATTAGTATAATTTGATTACGCTAATACAATACGCTAAACACAAAGAAAGTATAAGGATCAGTGCATGCAGGATGCTTATACGAAGTATACAGGGCGTTAATGGGACTCTGAGAGGAAAATTTAAAGGAAATGAGGGATGAGTCGGATTACGAATCTTAGAAAAATGGATAGTTCAGTGGGAGCCGTTAACGCTTAGGTCCTTACATAGTCGAGTCCAGAAACAGAGAGAGCGTGGAAGACCGAGGTCCCAAAGGTTTAAGCGTCCCACGCCCCCACTCTGTATGCTCTTGCGCAACGGGAAGAGTGGCGCCGCCTTAAGCCTTATGTCCACGATGCTAGAAATCGGTCCGAGAACTCGGATGAAGAAAGAATTGACCAATCACAATGGTCATGTGATCAAATTGGTCAAATGTGATTTGTTAATTTTTTCTCTGTCCGAAATCTTGGACCGATTTCTAGCATCGTGGACACAAGGCTTTAAGGAATTCTCCGCGCGATGACCCGAGGTCGCTTCATATGGAAGCGGCGTTACGTCGTGTCTCAGAGTACCAATCAGAGTACTTATTTGGAAAGAAAAATGTATGGCTAGGTTTCCATCGAACTTAACGTTGAGTGGACGTAACAGTATCTATTTCATTTTAAGTGCAAAAATGCATTTGAGGATTTTATGCAACGCGAACAGATCTCGTATTGTGGCCGTAGTTAGAAACAAATATGAAAAAAAGACCCGTTCTTCTTGTTTGAACTTTTGCACCAGTTCATCTTTCTTATTCTTCTTTTCTCCTGAGAGAAAAGGAAGAAAGATGAACTGGTGCAAAAATTGAGCCAAAAGGAACAGACCTAAAGAAAGCAGGCGTTTCATAAGCGGAAATTTATAGCGGAACTGAATAGCGCGGACCAATCATAACTCTGCAGTCATTTGGGTGAGATTTCATTTGTGTATTTTTGGCCGTGTTCCAAATTTACTGCCAGCACTGAAAACACTACAGTTTACGTTACGTGCGCTACAGATTTTCAGTACTGGCAGTCAATTTTGGAATACAGTTAATTGCTAGATTCATCCTGGATCCAATGTGCGTCGTACGACGCTCTGCAACCAATCAAAAAACAAGATTTTGCTTCGTATCTCCGATACGAAATAAAATTCTGCTGTCTGATTGGTTGCAAAACGTCGTAAAACGCACGTCGGATCCAGGGAGAATCCAGCAAGAGAGGTCCTCAGAACTCTCTATCCTATAGCCAAATTTTTTCATGCATGTATCAAACCTCGTAGGGTAATATTCGCATTTTTGTGATTCTCTTTCGTACTATTGAGTGAATTAGACAAGGACAGATAATCAACTTGAATCAACTTGATTATTCGTCCTTGTCTAACCCACGTATATAATAGCATTGAAAAGAACCACAAAAACGTGGACATTACCCTATGAGGTTTGGTATCTAAACGAAAAAAGATGTCCACTTTCAAGTTTCTTTCTGCTGCTTTTCAGCGTTTCATGAAATGGCACTTTAAAGGCAGCAGCACACACTTTTGCATAACGCATAACGCATAGTGCATAAACGAATCAACTAATCAGAATCTTTTCTTTCCTCCCATTCCGTAGAAAAGAAGAATTTCAATTGGTTGATTCCTTTATGCACTATGCATTATGCGTTATGCAAGAGTCTGTGCTGCGGCCTTCATCTGGTAGAATCTAGATTTTTCCATGGTCCATCGTGGTTAACAATTAACGGTGGTGTGTGACTATACGATTTTAACGGAATGATACACAAGTAATTTTGTACTTGTGGGCTAGTTCTTTAGAACATTCTGGTGTACTCTGTAATAAACGAGATACAATAGAATGATCTAGATGTGTTTGCAAAAATGCTTGGTATAATAGTAGCTGGACGACTCGTAAGTATCGAATTCTGTTTTTATTATCTCTCATAGCAATGATAGTATAAAATTTATTTCATCAATTATGAGACATATTCTTTATTTTAAAAGTTTCTATCTTATCAAGCTGGCAAGCTTGATATTACAATAAATTCTAAATACTATAAATGGTTATATTTTCAATTATTCTCTTTTTATAATATAAAATTATAAAACTTTGTAATTATTTTGTGTATGTGTGTAAATCAGTTTTATTGGTAATAATTTGGAATCAATTTTGTTTGTATAATTTTTGTGAGTCCAAGAATTAAATATTCTAAAAATTTATAAGTTATTATGACTCAAGTATGAATTTTGAGTTTTTACATTAAGTGAAATTTAACTCTACTTTTAGTAATCTTGCTATAAATATTTTTATCTTAGTAATGCTAGATTAATATTATATATTTATTTCAATAATAATAACAATTATATAAAACTGTTTCTATTACAAACATTTAGTTAAATTTAATTGAGATTTGTTTAATTCTTTATCAATTTAGGTTAATAAGATTAGTATGTATAAAGGAAATAGAGAATAATCAATTTTTTAATTTGAAATAATGAATGTTAATTAGACTCACATATGAACAAAATTTAAATGTAAAAAAAAATAGAGCTAATGAGCCAAGTTGGATATTTTTGATACTGTGTAATTAAGTACATTAAAGTTAATATCAAAATCACAAATATAAAAACAATTAATACCTTAAACAATTGGTCATCCTCAATAAATGAAATAATGATCAATTTTTCGCCTTTATTTTTGAACAATAATAATTTACAATGCTTATGACAAAATTGTTCAGTATGAAACCTTTTCATCTCCACAAGAATCCTTGATATTATGATGGTTTTTCTCGTTAATCAAAAAATTAGAAACTAATAGAATCTTCCTTCTAAAACTTTTGACAGCCATTAACATTCATCCTCTATATATAATTTTGTATAAACATAATTTTTATTTTTTAGGTTCAAACCGACTTTCAACAAGTTGGTGAGAATCAGTTCTTGATTACTATACCTGATGCTGACAATATAAACCATATAGTAGTGTTCCTGACTGGTACTGTTCCTTTCTCAGATGGTATGGGAGGTACAGGTAAGACAGAGAATTAGTTTCGAAACGAAGCAATAAAATAGTTTTGCATACGAACTATACAGATGTCCTAAAATTGATAATTGAAAAATCATTGTTTACAGTATACTTTAGTTGGCCAGATCCAAATGCGCCACCTAATTGGCAATTTCTTGGATATATTTCCAATTCTAAACCATCAGCCATCTTCAAGATATCGAATTTGAAGAAAAATCATGAATTCGTGAATAGCAATTTAGGAATTTTTGGGGTTGGTAAGATCTCACACTTTGCGCAGATTGGTGTGTCAGTTGATCCACTGACAGTGATTGAGCAGCAGATAGCTACCATTGCCGCAACTACAACCAGTTCTTCCATGGAATTCGTACAAAAGATGTTGACAAGTTTTGTGAATTATGTGACTAGTTTTACAGTGACACAAGCTCAAATGACACCAAATCCTACTGAGAACTTTGTGCCTCTGTCTACATTACAGAGCTGGTATGAAACCTTTGAGAGGCGGTTACAGCAGAATCCGAACTTTTGGAAATCGTGATTGTAGTTGTAATCGTATAGTTTGAAATTTGATTTTTCCTATTAATATATAAATATATATACATAATTTTATAACAAGTTTAATCATTATTTCAAAATTATCATAAATTGTCATTTACCTATTGAATTATTAATATGAGTTCATTACCTTTATATTTTCGTTAATAAATAATGATACTAGAAATTATATATATGAATTTTCAAAAATTAGGAAAAAAGCCTATAAGTAATCTCAGATAGATCTTAGTGCCTAATAATGTTTCATATATATTTTAAATACATCTTTTCTTAACTATGCGCCGATTATTGTCGAATTTGTAACTCAATCATAGAGACTGAAATAATATAATCCCACAAATTAAATTGATTATCAATTTTAATAATAATGCTAATAGCAACTTAAAACTTACAACTTATCGCGATAAATAAATATCATAAAATAAAAATTTTTATTTTAAAATGCATTTGAGATATATTGAACTTAAATATATCGCAAACAACTTTAATGCAATGTAGATATATATATTTATTGTGTCATTATTTATATGACATATCAAATACCAAATTTTTGTGTTAAATTATTTTATAATATTTCTTATTTTAAGTTATCATTTTTTGTGTTATTTTGCTCTATTAAAATACATCTAATCATTCATATTTTCAAGAATTTTTCATGAAACGATATTCTATATTCTAAAACGTGTTTTTCTTTAGATAAAAATTTTGACTATCGTTAGGTGACACACAAAAAAACTTGAGCAATAAAATGTAAGTAGCCAATCCAACATGTTGATTTCCTTATTGCTTACGTCTTATTGACTTAAGTTTTTTGTGTGCCGTGATACAGAATCATATAATATTATAATAAATAGGATATTTGTGAAAGAAATCGACAAGAATCATGGATGTGCGATATTCTTCTGTTAATTTTCATAATTTATAATTATGATAAAAAGCCATTAAACTTTTTCGTATCGTTTTTTATCAGTTTCTTAAATAAGGTTTTGCTAAAAGAGCATATTGACGTTTTTTTCAAATGAGCAACGAAAAATGAATATAAAACACTTCGGCTATTTAAAATTCTAATAAGAGCGGATAAGGGTATATCAATTGTACAACTGCGCACAAGCCAATCATAACGCTAGAAAAAATTTTTTTTTAACTACGCAGAAATCGCTGCAATTGGCAATGGGCAATTTACTACAGTAACCACAAGTTGCAAGTGGACCACTTATGATTACATAAGCATATAAAACCAGAATCCAGAATGCAAAGCAAGTTTTCTAATAAATTAAAGTATATTAAATTATTCGGTATGATATGCCGAATAATCTTTACGGATCAACAATTTTCTCTAACAATTACATATCAGTTATAGCACGTTAAATATCAGAAAAAAATTAACATTTTTTTGTTACTAAACCACTCAATTTTATGTTACAAGAAAACTTTCTGTAGTAGAAAAAGGCCAAAATACTGTTAAAATTTAAAGATCGACAGTATGAATCATATTACTATAACGCAATGATTTACTTAACATATATTGGTGCTCATTCAATTTCTTTCGAAACATTCTAATTACATATGTCAAAATTTACAACGCCCTTCAAACACTTAAAAAAATATCGGATAGATTTTCCTACGTAACTATTTTTATTAATTTTCTTTTCAATTCCTATGAAAAAGTGTGTGTCAGAAAAATTGTATATCATCGTATACATACAATCATTGGGTATATTTAGTTGCTATGATTACTCAGTGAGCTCTTGTATCTGTTTGGTCTCTGATTTGTCGCTCATCCTTGCTCTGCAGAAGTTGAAACTAAAATGAGATTACAGTATCTTAAGTTTTAATTTTCTTTCTATAATTTTTTTCGCTTAGATTGATTTTTTTATGATACGTAATATGCACATGTAAGTTAAATATAACCAATTATTTTTTCATAATTATTTGAAATAAAAAAGAACTGTATCTTTTGCATGATGGAGTAAGATTACTCTAAAGTAACATAATAGAATTTAAAGGGTATACATAGTCGAAATAAGGTGTAAGTGCACAATCGATAAAGTAGAAAATGTTACCGCATATAATAATAGAACTGATTTTTAGTTATTAAATAAATTTAATAATTATAATTATTTCCCAAATTATGAGACAATTTTCCTAAACTTTCCCAAACTATTTTCAAACTGCAATAAAAAAAGAGGAATGTTAAATATTTCTGCTAACTATATATACGCTCGATTAATTTTAATTGATTATAAATAAATGATTTCTTAAATTATGAAACTGTTTTCCTAAACTTTCCCAAACTATTCGCAAACTTTAGCAATAAAAAAAAAAAGAGATGTTAAACTTGTGTTAAATATATGAAGGTCCATGTCGATGGTATGTCATCTAAAACCTTTTTCAGAGAAAGCATCCGCTTTGCTGCGTCTAATCGTGCCGCGGCATCGTGGCATGTCATTGTTGGAAAGCACTGTGTCGACGTACGTCGCCTAAAAGTCTTGATAGAAAGCTCCCAGTGTCAACAAGCATGTTGCTACAATACGAGTACGACTTACGAGTCGAGCAGAAAATTCAAGGTTTCAAGGTTCCCGAAGGCGCGCGCGTGCGCGAGGCGCGAGTGGAGGTGCAACCCGTGCAACGCGACGGCGACGGTTTGGAGAGTCTGTGCGAACTTCATGTGTGACATCACGCTTCATTGTTGGAGGTTTACGTCATTCTCGAGTCTGCTCGAAGAGTCGCGTGGAGTCGCGCAGCGTCGCGGGGACGAGTGCATGCATGTACGTACTGGTACGTACATACGTTTGTACGCACGCATGCAGGCAGGCAGGCTGGCAGGCTGGCAGGCAGACAGACAGACAGACAGACAGAGACAATCCCGTCGCGAAAGACAACAAGCGATAAATGTCGCTCAACTCGTCATTGCTGACTCGCTGCTCGCACGCTCGCTCAACGCTCCAGTCACCCAGTGTCTCTCGCGGGTAAAAAGACGTCCGCGGTCCGGAGGTATACAAAATAAGCGTCGGTTGTTCCGTTACCCGAAAAAGCACCTGGTGTCATCGCAGAGAGATAAAAATGATTCCCGTTTGAAAACGCTCGAACGTGTCGGAATATAGTAATATATTCGCTCTATGTCGCGGAGACTGTTATATCAATATATTTACGAGTGAGATCCAACGACTTCCGTCGTATCGCATCGCACATGACGCACGTCGTCATCGACCGTGACTTCACCCAGGTGCACCCATTTCGTCCTCGCTCAACATTCGGTGGAGCGAGACTAAAATGATAATAATTTCAACGTACCATCCCGGTGAAAATGTGATTGACTATCCGTACGGCGCTGTGCTTCTCCATCCGCCGTCTACGTCTACGTCTCTAGCGCCAGTTACTTAGTGCGCGCCTCTCTTTCATTTTAAATATAACAAGTGTATAAATAAGTATGAGCAATAGCGGGAGTGCGCGGCGAGACTCTTTGCGTCGCCACCGCTGTTGATTTTTCTCCCGCGCGCCCGCGCGATACGCGTGGATACGCATTGTTTATCAACGTGTTCGGTTTGGTTCGGTTCGGTGGTGTTACGTTCGGACAGAGATCAATGTAGAGAGTGAATGACAGCGAGAGTGTATACGAATGGTGCGCTCCGTCTTGCACTCGAAAGTTCGTGATCGTGTTCTTCTCTTTGTGTGTGTGTGTGTGTGTGTGTGTATGGGCACGTAAACATCATCAAAGGTACCTGTTTCTTTCGATAGTTTCGATATTTGCTGCTGTTTGCCGCGCGATCCCTTCCTGAATCGTTGATGAGGATAGAACGGAGGACGACAAAAAAATTGTGGAGTGCGCTATCTTTATTTAGATTAGTAATCTAAAATAATCCTTGTATCGAGATTCCTTTAAAAAAAATAATAAGTCATTTTTTTAATCGATCGACGATTCTGTGCGACGACGGAGAGGTGACGCGAGGTGGTTGTGTGTATACATAAGCATCCATCAATTGTCTCAAAACAGCGGCACTGCTGACAGGGGTGTTTAACTTTCTTTTGTAACTAACAAAATTTATGATGTGATAAGAGATTGTTATTTTCTTTTAACATAATGCAAATTATTTGTATGGGTCAATGAATCATCTATTATTGTAATTAGAAATGGAAAATGTGATTACATGACGCGGTATTTCTTGGGAATATTAGTGAGTAGGTCTGTTTCTTATTTCTAGACTGAACTCTTTCGCGTTTTCATCAAATATTAAATATATATCCAAGTATCTCTTACTTTAAGTTCCAAAAATGTATACTAATTCAGCCACAAAAAAACAGACCCCGTGACATTTTAATGATTCAGCAATGAGAACATCAACATATATGAATATTTTCTTTCCTCCTCTTTCCTCCTTTTTGTAATTAAAAAATTATAACTTATATACTTGTGCTAACATCTGAAAAATAAACATGTAAATATGTTAAAAGATCTCTTGTGTTTTATTCAGGTGAACTTGAAACATTTTTAATTAGAAGAAACTAGGATATAAAGCTCTTGGTGAAAAGCATTTAATGTACTGGCATATCTGACAAAAATGTCATCAAGGTTAATACAGTTGTTACATTTAAAATTAAAGCGATTTATAGCCTATGTTATATATTATTATATAAAGTTTACTTTCTGTTTAATAAAATAGTTTTACTTATTTTAATTAGAAAATTATAATATTTCTTTTTATTTTATAGAAAAGCTTAAAAGTTCCAATTGAAAAGAACATACATTCATATTTCCAAAAGTAGGCATTTAAATCAGTTTTAAATAATGAGGAATATTTATCATCAGGTATTGATCAAGCATAAACTTTACAATCACCAGTATTTCCAATGTAAGTATAGTATATTCATTCTTACTTAATTTTTCCTCGACTAACGATACGAAAACAAAGAAAAGAGAATTGCTTACTGTTGTAGATACAAGAAATATACGTGATGCTGTTGCTTCTAAACTGCTTGCAGCTATACAACAAGCTGCAGTACGATGCTGAGAATTATTCTGAATATACTGATGCCTATATAATGTTAGAAGAATTCTACATATTTGCCGCAGAACTGGCACATCTGTGCGAGCAAGGGTAATATAAAAAAACCTTTACAATATATTGACAGGTCTGACTTGCTTTAGGTAGTTTTCAGTATTTTTGAAGATGATCAAATATTCTTTTATACAATAACGGCTTCCATTCCTCTCACAAACTAAATTATTATTTATAGAATAAATCATTTTTTTCTATGTACATGCGTATCTTTGTTCGATTGTTAGATAAACGGGGAATTCTATGTTTCAGGCAAAGGTATTGACCATTTAATTATGATTATAGTGGGGATATTTAAAAGCAATGATGAAACGAAATGCAATGTCTGTCATAACAAAATTATTTGATATCTGGAAGTACGTTTAGTTACAAAACGATTAATCCATGCTATTATCTCGTATATCATATTACCACACTCTGATGAAATTTCGCTTACTGATATCATTGATGATGTTTCTTCTCTGCTATACAGACTGATGTAATTTCATGATCCGGTACAATTGTCGTTTTTAGTAGCATCCTGCGTAAAAAATTGTCCAATATTTACTACATAGTTTTAAATAATAAATTTCATCAACGATATTTCTAACTAATTTATCGAAATATTATAATAACCGTTTATAAGATGTTTACTCAAACTGAGAAGAAAAATTTCTTTACTTTCCATGCATTTTTGTTCATGTTTACGGGCAAAATTCAAACATGCCGATTACTTTTGGACTTGCAACACAATCAAACTGAAATAATAATAATTTTTCCAAACTAAGATCTTTGTTGTTGATTTTTGTTGTTATTAACATCTTAAAATCGACGATCTAATTTAATTTAGGAAGCTTATTATTATTATTTCAGTTTGATTGTGTTGCAAGTCCGAAAGTAATTGGCGCGCAGTTATATATCTGAGATAAATTTATTTTTAAATATTATTCCAACATTTAACTTTGACCATAATTAGCGTTACTAAAGGCTCATCGGCCAAAACTGGCCGATGAATCTTTAATGCCTAAATAATTCGATGTGAAATTTGTATATACTATATATATATATAAACGTAGTTACTTAAAAACGCAACTAAACTATTGAAATAATATCACAATTAAATTTTAATGTTCAATAGGCATCTATTAAAGAGATCTTAATATGCTGGAAATCTGTAAATAAATTTATTTTTGTGAAAAGTATTACCTCGGTCTGGAGTCGAATCCAGATCTCTAGCATTCCATGCAAGCGACCTAAGCCTTTAAACTACTGAGGTCTTATAAGAATATTACTGAGTAATATTCTTCGCAATAATCAGTATATATATGGAAATGTCTTTCTTTCAGGTGACGTAAGATAAACAATAAAAATCTTATTGGACCGTATATGTACAAAAAAATAAATGTAGATTATTTTATAATTGAAATTTAGAGATTATATTCAGAAAAAAAATGTTGACTAAAATGTAACTGATCATATTAGAAAATGTATTTAAAACATGATTTAAATAAATATGATTTAAATAAATGATTTAAATAAATATATAAATGATTTAAATAAATGTTGACATAATAATGAAAAAAAGAAATGTAAAGATAATTTCGCTGTAATAATTTTATGATTACATCATTTTTTCTCACAAATATTGAAAAAAAATTCTTTACAAGAAAACGAAACATATTCAAATCTAAACAAAAAACTTAAAAAATTTAATAATACATTTATTATAGTTTTGGTGATTATTAGCAAAAATAGAATGTTTAAAGAAATTATTTTTATAAAAATTTTCTGAGTTTTAATAAATTTTTTGAAAAAAAAAAAATTTCTTCATTTTAAAAAGTACAGAAAAATTTTTTTTCTTGAGATACATGCCATAATTTATATTTCGTGCGTAGTAAAAATTGTAACATGTACTTATAATAGTTATAATCAAAATAATGAAGATTGTGAAACTGAAAAAGTTTACTCTTAATCATAGAATTTGATGAATCAGTGTTGTATGCAGGTTTATATGCACGATCGTGTAAATAGAAAAATCACTTTATAGAGTCTTTTACAAATACAATAGTCACCATATTGAGTGTGATAATACTAGATCAGTATATGAATTAAAACAAAATTAAACGATTACACTACATATACATTATTCTTGTTCTGTTTTAGAACAGCAGTTGTTCCTATGAACGCCTCTTGTTCATTACACGGTGATGGAAAAGGTACTAAACACAAAATTGGTTCAAGTAAGTCAACAAACAGTCTGCTTATTATATTATAGACATTTTTAATTGTGTCGATGAGACAATGTCTTAATTATATACTTATTTATTGATTAATTTCTTAGAGAGGATGGCGTATGAGGTATTTTTGGGCGGGTCTTGTAATCCAACTACCTGGAGGTCAGATATAGCGATACCGACTCTTCAGAATCTTGGCATTACTTATTATAATCCTGTAAATAATTTAAATAGTTTATCCTTGTTTTTTTTCATAATTGTATACGTACGAGACATTGCAATTAAATTATGTATCACAGCAAGTGTCACAGTGGGGGCCGGAATTAATAGCCCAAGAATATGAGGCAAAACAGACGGCACGAGTCTTACTGTTTGTCATTGACAATCAGACGCGCAACAGCGCAGGCATCATTGAAGCAGCTCAACTGGCAGCTACACGTAGCGAGTCCTTGGTTCTTGTCATTTATCCGTATCGTCAAGGACAAGCTATACTTGGAGAAACTGTTTCCACACAGTACGTTCATATGATTTAATATAATATGAAATTATACAGATTTCAAAGAAATAAATATAAATCTCTTAATTTAGATTTATTATTTAATTGTTATAATTTCTTTCTTATCAACCTTATATTTTATTCTACAGAGAATATTATGACTTGATGAACGGGTTGTTAGTGCTTCAATACCTAATGGAAAGGCAAAGGGTACCAATATTCGAGAGTGTATCAGTTGCCCTTCATTGTACGTCCAAGGTAATGGCTCTGATCAATGAAAAAATGTATCAGAATGAGACTCGGTTTTTCATCTGTTTAACTTGTGGTTAAACTTAACGTGCTATTTTATCCAATAGGCTTCATTCACGATATTATCATAGATGAAGCCCATTCAATAAAATATCAGATTAAACCACAAGTTAACCAGACAATGAAAAATCGGACCTGAATGATTAATATGTATATATACATGTATATGCTATGTATAGATGTTACGTGAAGAGATCAATGTGCAGGATTGCGTGAACACCGAGGATGGCATCAAACCTATAAGAATCTCGCTTACTCAAAATGGAACGGATGTAGTGTAAGTTTCTATTCAATGTAGTCGCCTATTTACATTATATGTATGACATAGGTTACTGAGTGATAATTGCTTGTTTTATATATATATATAATTATATATATAAGGTAATTTGAAAACATATTAATGAACAATAAGCCAGAATTAAAACAAGCAATTATCACTCAGTAACCTATGTCTGGAAATATGTAATAACCTGGCGATGTCTAATTAACATTGTGACATGAAAGTGGTAATGTTTAAAAATTAAAGAATTAAAATCGTAAGCATAATAGATCAATAAACAATGTTGGTTTTTATTCATAATATTTCAATAAATAAAAAAAAATTTAGAAAGATCAAGAATTATATTCTTTCGAATTGTTTACATTTAAATGATTGGAAATAATTACAATGATTTGACATTATTCCAGTTATCAACTTCATTTGTATATTGACAAATTGATGTATTTCTATAGCGCTTGTTTTCATGTTGGTTACTAAATGATCAAGATGTTTACATCGTAATTAGATGCATTCGATAAATAATGCAGCATATTTGAATATTAAAGAAAGAAAATACAAGAATGTAATTAAATAAAAATTGTTTGTTTCGGTTTTTACCTCCAAAAATCTCTCAAAATGTTTCTTAGCATGCATATAAATAAGAAAAAAACAAAGAGTATTTACAAACAATTTATAAAGAAATTTTGTTTACATGACAGAAAATTGCGGGAAATTTTCAAATCTATGGACGTTAATGATAGTGGCACAGTAAAATTGGGGGAAGTATGTACATCTTATCAAATTAAGTTTCTTAAAAAAATCATCAAACTTAATATGATCTTTTTATTCCAGGCTTGGATGATGTTACAGTCAAGCACAATGTGTAACAATTTGTCTCTCTTGGATCTGCTCAACACAGTAAATAAGAAGTCCGGTAATGCTTGCGTATTATATTTTTATGGCGTTTAACAGATTCGTGTTTTGATAGTAAAAAATATTAAAGTACGATATATTCGCTGTGCAGAAATCTATAGGACATTAATAGATGGATTTCCGGCAAAAGGTGACCCAACCGAATTGCGAATAAATTTCGAACAGTTCTGCGTTTTAGCCAGTGAATCGTCATGGATGCGGATGAAGAGTAATGGCATCTCTTGCGAAAGTGAGATACCTTCAGTATGGAATATATTATGTAGGAAGACCTCAAATTTCTTGCGCCGAGTTTTCGTACATCCCTTTAATCGTTTCCTAGGTATTTCTGATTTTCAACAATTTCCCACGATCTTCAATGAACTCACTGTCTACACTTCTCGCCTGAATCTTCCATTTTCTCATTTCCCAAAATTGAGCACTCGATTTTATCTATTTCGTAAAAATTAGGTAAAAAACGAAATTTCTTTTAAACTTTTAAATCAAGATTTAAACTTTTTCAGATTGGACTAATTCCTTCGTACAAGAGTTCGAGAAGAGAGACATTTATGTTGGCGTAGTCAGTAAAGATCTGTTTTGGTTAGAATCTTCTGCAATACCGTTGATAGAGTGAGCATCAACAGCTTAGTGATAATTACCTCTCACCGAGTTATGCCTATATCAGATTAGAGATTGAGATTGTATTTAACCGATCAGAATCAATTATCACGAGTGCAATCGCACAAGTGCCTAAACAGAATAAACATCGTAAGAAAATAAATAACCTAATAGAATTAAGAAATAATAATAATTATATATATATTATATAGTAAAACATAACATGTATTAATAACACGATCCAATTGTATGATCGGTACAAACAACCCAATCGCAGTAATTGTTATTGGGAGAACATGTGCTGATTCGACAAAAACGCTCTATCAGCTACGCAAGACCATGAGGTCTAAAACCGAGGGAAAGAAGCAAGGACAAAAAGTAACTTGTACATCTATGATTACGTTTGTCAACAGGTCAATTGTAAAAATGTTAAAATTCAATTGTAAAACAACACGGACAAGTACAGTTAGAGTTTGATTGAAGTTAGTTCAAGTTAACTCCAAAATATTCAATTCATTCCATGCCCTTGCGAATCTTTTAATCCTGTGCCGATCACAATATCAAATTCACAATATCAAATTTAGCGAATTTTGCTTTGATCGGTCAAATTCAATTTCAATCTCAATCTCTGAGACGGGCATTAAATATGATTTCATTTATTTGCGATTTTCCAGATCAATGAGGTTGTCTCTATATCGACCAAGCTTGAATGAATACAACGTAAGAATATTGCCGCAAGAATTGCAGAAGATAAAGAATTCACGACTGATCCTATTGATAGTGCCGCAGCATTCGCGCGGCATCGCCATTATGGCACTGGCAGCTCATTTGATTGGACTGCACGCTAAGCTCGTCCTCTGTGTTCAAATTCTTCCTGAGGGTTCTATTATATCTGATGAACAAGTATGATTGATATTTTACATCCCTCCTTTTTTCCAACACACACGCATACATACATATACATACACAACACAGAATTAACAATCAAATTATGTAAGTCTTCTGAATAGTCGCCGCGATCATATAAAGATCATGACATCATAAGCGAGAAATGACACAATAAAGTTTCTTGCATGTTATTTATAAACAGGGAAAGTTTAGGTAAAATAAAATAATGAGATCGTTTTAAAATACTTATAAAAATGGATTGAAACCCCTCTCCCCCCTCCTTGACAATTAGTAAATAGTCATAAAAGAAAGTGAAAATAGGCTACGCATTGAGTAAACGCACCTCACATGCCTTTTACAATTATTTGCTAACCGCCGAGAGGGGGGTAATAGCCAATACGGCCACAGCGACTACTCAGGAGCCTTAGGACTAAATCATTCTAGCAAATTAAACTTCAAGCATCATATAATTGCAATTAATAATGAAATTAACTTCTGTACAATATTGCAAAGTTATAATCTATGATACATATTTGTTTTTATAAATATTTGTAGGAAAATTTTTTTTTTAAATTATAATAGTTGATATTATTTTCTTTTTATTCATTTAGTTGACTGAACAAGCCCGAAAAGATTACAACCGGGGGAGGATGTACCTGTCGGACTTCGCAACGCGTGAAGGTGTACCTGTTTTTCAGAATATCGCTGATGCTTTACAACATGCGATACAATTAGTTCAAAATCCTTGTTGACCTAAGTGCTCTTTACTGTTTTTCTTTTTTCTATTTTTTTCACACAGATAAGCTCATTAGTTTGAGAATTAATTTATTTTTATTCTTAACCGTGTCCAGCTACCATTTGAGATCAATACGTATACCATAGGTATAATGATGATAACGTATTATCATTATTATATCTATAAGAAGCGATTGTGTTAGTTACAGCAATTCATTATCGTTATTGGCTGCTTTTGCTAATAAGATTGCTTTTTCTCATAATGTTTTTTATCGTTAATGTCTCATCAATATACAGTCGCGTATTATTTATGCTCTTTTCATTAATAATGTTGCTTGTTTACATAGTATTATTACTATTATCATTTTTAAGTTCTTGACGAAATTAAAACATGTGCAATCAAGACTTTATTTCTGTCGAGATATTCTATTTATCGTAAGTATTTGTCATGAACACGACATTTTTGAAGCAATTATTTTTACTTTGTTGACCGTTACACACGATCCTTTTATTTATTTTATTTTATAAAAAAAAATATATAATTTTACATTGGTTTAATGAATCGAGTAGCTAACCATTTTACTATATGCCCTTCTCTTATCGAATAACGTTAAATCCTTATTTAGTTATCATAGATTAATAGAAAAAACAATCTCTCACGGTAGATGGACAATTTTTCTCTCATTTTTTAAATTGTAACTTAACGTTCGCAATTTTTTGTAACCTTTTGGTAATGTGGTTGAGGATTGATTTGATATATATGTACATAAAACTCATTGTTTCTAACGATCTAATCAAATTATTAACTTTTGGAATCTGATAAAAGAAGGATGCGAGAGAGAGAGAGAGAGAGAGAGAGAGAGAGAGAGAGAGAGAGAATGTGTGGAATTGCTTGTATTTTGAATGCGTGATGCGTATTTCAGCTGAGTACATACCGATATGCATGCATGGAATATCATGAATATGCGTGATACATTTCAACCCACACAAATATGAAATTTTAACTGTCAATGATAATGAAAAATTTCAGTATAAGAAACTGTTGTCTTATCCAAATCAATGTACAACGTATAAATGAATAAGTAAGTAAAAAAGAAAAAACAGAACTAGTTAAAACGAGATATTAGAGCTGCTGCACACACTTTCCATAACAGTAACCATAAGACGTACCTTAAGAATTAGCCAATCAAGAATTAATCAAATTTTTAGCTCTGATTGATTAAAGCTAGAAACATAAAAAACGTGAATAGTAAGCGAACTGACCAATCACTACTTCACGTTCTCTACTGTGATTGGTTGATTCGCTCACTGTTTAAGTCTTATTGCTTTACGATTTTTTTATGTGTTTCTAGCTTTAAAGATTATTTATACTAGAATAATGACTAATTGACTTCATTCTGCTCACATTCGATTGTGATTGGTCAGTTTCTTACAGCTTAGCATAAATTAACAGTTTACGGCCAATATAAATGATCCTTAAGGGGAATCTAAAGATGATTAATCATAGTACAAGTAGAACTTCACACAATTTACAGACAATTTACGTGTCACTGACACATCACTACATATTACTACATCAATATCATGGTGGAATAAACAAGGTGTACCATTCCCGTGGTTGCGCAGTAGCCAATGGGAAATTTGACCCGAAATGCAAAACACGAATAAACGAAAGAACACGATTTCGGGTCAAATATCTCATTGATTTCCCCACCTTAGATTACCCCCGCCATTCACAGCCAGGATGCGCAATGGTATACCTTGTTTATTCCACCATGATCAATATCTCACGTATATAAATTTTCGTATAACAATGACATTTTAATTAGGCCCGGTTGTATAAACATTACTTGACGAGATTTAAACGAGACTTAAAACTCTTTCTGTCTCATTTTCAAGCCAAAAGTGTGACAAAGACAGAAAGAGTTTTAAGCTTCGCTTAGTCAAAATAACTTTGGTGCAATTGGGCCTTCTAAGTCCAATTCTAAGAACTACACGCTATTTCTTCGTACAAAGTATTAGTCTGTGGACTACTATTTCGTAAGAACACAGATTGCACAGCTTTTATATGAAGCAAATGGGTGATTCTTAGTAGAACTAACTCAAGTTCGAGTTAGTTCACGGAGTAATAAGAAAGGAATAAAATCTCTGCAATTTACTTTGGATTCTGCAGCGGCAAAAAAATTCGTGGTCCTTCTGTCGCTGATAACCTTGTTTTTCCGGTTGTGGTGGAGATGGAAGTGTGGTATTCACAATTGAAACACTGTCGAAGTGAAAATAACGCGTGTTGAAAAAGACTCACATCAGTAAAAAATAAAAAGTAAATATTATGGTAAAAAGATGCTATACTGTATTAACTTGTACCAATGGACAAACAAGTGCAAAAAAAAGAAGTCTTTTCAAAGCACCGAAGATTAGTTTTAAAAGTTTGTAAGGTAATTGTTGAGTTTAGCCTCTTCACCTCCGATGTTGACAAAATTAGGCTCATTCCTATCCATCTTATTGATGCTTTGCTTGTCGAAAAACAATCAGAAGTATCAGAATACTAGAGAAAGAGTATGACGATAATTTCTGACGGAACTTCCAAAGTTGAGGGTATCGATCATGTAATTTTTTCCTTAGGGCGAAAGTGTGAAAAGTAAAAATTTTTCGTTTTTGTATGTGTGTAAATTATATAGTACTCGCTAAAAGTTACGGGCGACCTAAATAATTTCTAAATGGTCCGAGATATAAGATTGAAATTTACAGGAATACATAACATATAATGCACGTAACGTAAACTAGCATTTTCAGCGCCGACAGTAAATTTGGAACACAGCTCAAGTAGAGTACAATAATAAGGAGCTTTTGTAATACGGTAGATCCAGATAGATGAACGCTAAAGTCACGTTATTTGTGCAAAAGTCGAACCCAATTATTACTCGATCTGACCAGACCCGTATTTTCGGGTACCCACACAACCCTACTTATTGACTTATTAATATAATTGTTTATCATTATTGTTTATTACATATTTTTATTAATTTACATTTACTTTACATTTTATTAATTAACGAAGTTTTGTAAAAGTAATTTCGTATTATATATATTTACAAATTTTATATTTATTCTTTTATCACATTTTATATTTATTCTTTTATTATTAATCAATGTTATATTTGAATATCGCGTTACTATTTAGTTAGGACCAAAATTTTATTGCTAGCTGATTACTCTAAATTATCGTTATACGCGTTGTCTCACCTGTTTTCTTCCACCATGGTTTGAAGAAACAAATGAGAAAAGAAAGGAGGCTCCAGAAAAAAAATCGTTTATTATATTCCTTTGCATGAATATAATATATACTCGTACACATAATTTATTAAACATTTTTCTTTTCGGAATAAAACAAAGCTATTCCATTTCTCACGCGTTTTCTTTCAGCATCTTTTTTGAACGAGATCTTAATATATTATCTGTCATATGCGACAGTGAGTAAAAATTCTCAAAATTCTTATGCTCATTTAATAATCGTTACGATTATGTGATCCCATTGGAGTGAATTAAAGATACTCGAAATACGTTTAACGTTATACGCGTAAATAAAAACTTAGATAAGAGCCTCTGCATGAAATTATACGCTTATTGTTATACATTACCTTTTGATCGAAATGAGTTCAAACGAGCAATCGCACGAGTGTCTGCATGTAATATTATCGGTCAGATAAGTGATTTATTCAGTTTTCAGTCTATTGTCCTCGTCATTTTTACTTTCTCTAAGATCGACCTTTTTTTCTGTGTTATCCTTTCCAGGAAAATAGTACCTTCGTATATTCTTGAGAGATAACAACACCGGTATCATAGCCGGCAGAAATAGGGGAATGTACACGGCGTACCTGTAATATCATAAAATTATTTATTATGTAATTTAAAAAATATATGCTGAATTTTCGTAATGCTTTCTGTTGATTTTATATGAACCCACAAAGAGGAATTAAATATTATCTCTTTTTTTATGTTACATAGACGTGGATCGTTTCAACTATCTCAAGTAAAAAACAGTTTTTCGTTTCAGATAAAAATATTTCATAATTCAATTAATCTCATAAGGGCCATAGCACACAAGAATATATTACTTCTAGGAAATAAAAATATCAACATGAAAACACGTATCTGCACAGCGAATAAGGAGTGTATCATTTTATTTATTACAGTAATTTTAAGAACAAAATTGCAAAATTTGGCTTTTTAGCAGGCTTTATAGCTTCGTAAAATATAAGCCTAAACGAGTTTCATAGTAAAATATTTCTTCTACCAGATGATATATGGTAGAGTCCAATAGTATGATGCCTTTGACAGTATTATGGCAATAGTTCAACGTGCAGCACGCGATGTTGTTCGAAGGGAGGAATTTTGTGTACGAGAGAGGATGCCATTTCGTAGTTCTTGCATTAAAAGATGAGAGTGGAATAGGCCTATTGGGGAAACCACTATAAAAAAAGACGCACCATGCTATTTACCGCAGGGTGGTGAGGAAATGATAGCGCTCTGACATTTTTTCATTATTTCCACTTTTTTAAAGATAATTTAAAATTAACTTACTTTTGATCCTCTGGAAAGTAAAGAAGCGCCAAGAGTGTTGGGTCGGAAAAAGCCGCCTCAGAGATGATAAAAGCTTCTTTGCTGAGGATGAAACTACGTTTGAGATCGCCTCGTCGCAGATGCTCAGCAGATTCATGCACTAGCCCAAGAGCAGTCTTGATTCTGTTTCCTACTACGTCCGTAATAACGATATTGCTAATTTCTTTGAGTAGTCGCGCCAGTGACTGCAGAGTTAATTTGGCCGAAGTTAACTGTTCAACAGTGCGATATCTCAATAAAGAATCAATTTCCCAATCACGTGATTTTAACCCCACCAATGGCACCGCCGTCACTCCGTTAATAGATTTCTGAAAATTAATTATTTTTTAAGTCATTTACATTTTAATGAATGTTTGTATATTATATAAAGGATTATGAGATAAAATAAAATATTCTGTCTTGTAAAAATCGTAACGATGTTTAAAGACAAATTCCTAGCATTATTTTGAAAGATAATTCCAATATCACAAAATATGTTAAGATTATAATAATTAAAAGTTTTTGAGTTATAAACAGGCACTAGATATTCATGCTATTTCTCAGCGTACGTGGAGCACCGTTGGCGTGCAAGTGAGTACTGAAATGAAATAACAATGCTTTGTTTATGTTTAGCGAATCGCATGCAATATTGCAGTAGTGCGATATTCGTAATCAGGAACGTAGCATATAGAATGATTTTTTTATAAAAAGGTAAAATAAAAATCCGTCTTGATATCTCATTCAATTTGTACTATAGTGATTGAATCTGGGTAAATAAATTTGAATAATTTACACAATTAAAACAGACTGGAAAAGAAATTAGAAATTACTCTATTTAAAATTAAGTCAATATATTAAAATTTTTTAATATTGTTACCATTTCTGGAATGCCTAGCAATAGTCTGAGTTGTGCCAGGAATGTGCCTACTATAGCAGTTTCTTCGGGAACGACAGTAACAGCTTCATCCTCTCGTGCGCTCTCACAAATCTCGGATGATGGATTAATCAAAATCACGCCACCCCATCTATATCAATTGTACAATGTTAAATGATTGAACTCTAAATTAGTTTCAAAATAATGTATTTGTCGAAAAAGTTTATTTTTATAGAAGATAAATATTATATACATATTATACACACAGTGTAACAAAGCAATTTTCATGCACATTACTTTAATTCTGGACTTTAATTCTGGAAAAGAATTTCCAAATTTATAAAAGTAACATATATATTTAATATATCTATATCATTCTACGAAAATTATTGCGTTTACTTAGTAAAACAGACTTCTTAGTATCCTTTTAAAAAAATCATTACAATAGTAATAAATGTGTGAATCACAAATCAGAAATGAAAGATACCTTGGAGAGAGAAAGGCTTCCACATTGCTATCTGTTCGCGATCTGTGCCCGCTGCGGGTGTAGATATGTAAAGGCGCATTGTCACACGGTACCATATAAACGACTAAATTGATACATGGATGGAGACTAACCTGCGATGCTTTAAAATTTAGTCAGATATGCTAGACACGTATACTTTTTACATGCATTACAAACCTAATTTTTTCTCCAATGGTGTTACAAGTTGTGGCAGGACATTCTCGCGCAAGGCAAAGTGCCTGCGGCTTGGGCTACTGTCGGGTACACGTCTAGGATTCATATCTAATGGTAATAAATACAGCCACTGCGATTTGATAGAAAAGTTACTCAAAATGGACAACTCATCTAGAAACGGTTGCACGTATTCTACAAGAAATTAAATTTTAGTCACAAATGTGAGTTGTATTTTTGTTAACGATTAAATTTGTCGGTATTTAGTAATAATATACACAGTGTATCAAACAGACATTTTTTCTAAAAATGCTTTGTTTTTGAGATATTCGACTATTTTCAAATTGCACCCTATATAGTATATAGATAGTTAATAAAAAGTCATTACAAAGTATTTAAAAAATTATTTAAAAAAAATTTTTTTTAATCTTACGATTTTTCAAGCTACTTTGATATTAAATAGTTATTTATGATATATATATATATATACCTTCAGTTACAGTCTTAAGGTTCCAAACAATCTTCAGCTTTTCAGGATCAGGATTAACCAAAGTGACTAGAACATCATATGCCAGACTGGCTGGAAATCGTCTTCTATTCTCCTCATCTAAGCTATACATGGTAGGCTCTGCGAGCGCATTTTTTGTCAGCGCCAATGATTTATCACGCAGAATCCATTCTGACAATACTTGTATTAATGTAGATATATCTGAAAATACATTGGTATTTATATTATAACATTATAAGAAAATTTCATTACTTTTTTAAATTTATTTTTGTAAAAATATAATTTTATTATATCATATATTATTGTACTCGTAGAAGGGAGTTTTATATCGAAATACTTACATTATAGTAAAAAATTATGCTTTTCTAACATAAATAATTTCTCTCAGTGAATACTGTGCTTACAATAAAGTTTAGTTACAGCCGTTTAATTTGAGTTATTTATTAAGTTTATCTCTGTTAGTTTTTACGGAATAATAAGGGGTGACCACTTCTACGATAACACCATGTATATTTTTTTCATCTCACTTGATATTTTACAGTTTTTACAATACTGCTTGTTAAAATTCTTCATATAATTTTCCAAAATTTTTAAATAAATTTTCGATTTTTATATAATTTAGAAAATTTTTGAGATTTTTTATACGAATTGTAACACATTTCAGTAGTGCTGAGTTTATATTTTTCCTAGAATTTTTTATATATGTAAATTCTGAAATAATTTCAAAATTATAAGATTTTACATTTTGTAATTTCTGAAGAAAATTTATAATATAAAAGCTCAAAAAGTTTAAGATATTTTTCCAAAAATCTTTATAAATATAAAATATGAAAGATTCTTAAAAATGTTATGAAAATTTTTTCGCCCGAAATTTAGCTAAGAATAAGCTAATCATTGATTATATTGCACTTTTAAATCCAGCAGATGCGTAATTGATTCAAGCAAATTGCTTCAATACTAATCAACTTACTAGTTTCGGTGGAGAAATACAACGTTCTCTTTGAGCCAACTAGAACAGCGTCGTTCAAATTTGTCGCTTCGAGCAGTAATAAACCACCCACATCCAAATCGAAAGTCGAAGCCACCTTTTCGAGCTCGTGGTACGTGAAAGCGGATGCCAAAAGATTATTGGAAACTATCTGATATTCTACGTTTAGCTGATATATTTCTGAAAATCAAGGGTTGAAATTAGCAAAAAAATAATATAAAAATTTAACGATATCGATGATTCCTATACAAATTAATTAATAAAACAAGAAAGTGAGAAAAATGAAAGATAGATTCTTAGAAAGAAAAATAGATAGAAGTAAGCTTTATGAGTGTCAGCTGAACGCTGTCAGCTGAACGCTGAAATTAATCATCGAAGGATAAAAGTTCAAAATTAAAAATTTTGCTGAAAAAATTTTTTTTTAATATTAACGTGGGTAAACACAAGTAATTTTATTGTAAAACTTCGTCAAAGTTATTTGAATCTATTCATGCAATATGCATAATATAAATTGTTATTAAATCTTTCGTGATTCGTTTTCACTTACCAGCGTTTTCGAACGTACGTCTGATCTCATGTGCAAGCGATTCGGCGCGATTGTGTGAGAGGGCTGCGACAGTAATCTTTGTAGTGATTTTAATATCCAGTTTCGATAATTCATCAATTCCAGTATAGGGAAGTGTAACACGAGGCACTGTTGTAGTGTGCCACCAGAGAGGCACGCCGATTCCTAGGAGTAATACAGCGAACGACACGCTCGCGTATACTCTGTATTTTTCTGTAACAAAAGATAAAATATAAAATTATATCATATGCAATTACATAATAAGCTAAAATATAAAAATAATAATAATGAAATTCAAGGCTAATAAGAGTCAGCGCTGGATGAGGTTGAACTTGCTTCGCGAAAGAAAACGTACGCCCTAGTCACGAGGGGCGTTTGGGTGAACTTCCCACATGGAAAGTCGTATGACCGTCAGTATATAGCAGAAATATAGCAGAAATTATTAGCATAATTATTTGTTAATAACATTTGAACGAACGTGACCGCCACCTAAATTCTTTTGAAGATCACTCAGGGTCATGATCTTGGTAATATTTGTCAAAATCAAGGTCATCAGCGTGGTGTCCGTTAATTTGAATAATTACCTAAGCCTTTAGACTATCGAAGCTTAATTTAACATAAATGCAATGTATTTATTTAATATAAAAATTTTTGTCCTTACTGTAGAAAAAAATAATATAGCTATATATAAATATATACGTATATATTAGTTCTACAAATTTAATGAATCCGTATTAATATTATAACATTTCCTGTAAATATTCACTCGGCTTTTCTCGAATGCAAAATGTGACAAAAATAAAGAATGTTTCCAGCAAATCACGATTCGGTCAAACAACACACCGTAAGTACTTGAAATTCATCAAAATTAAGACTCAGTAAGTTAATAATAGTTAGCGAATTTTCTACATTGTATATTTTTTTCCTTAGTACATATTTAATTACTGTAACAATAATTTTTAATTATTAGTTTTAAATCTTAATAATTAATTTATTCTATTTCTTATCATTTTTCTATCATACAACTTATCATTTAAAAGCACTAATTAAATTATTAAGTATTTACCAAGAATACTACTTTCTAACTGATTATACATTTAATTAATCATAATTTATTTAAATATTTAATATTAAATGTCTGATATAAATTAAGTCCTCTCTTCGTATTTCATTTTTGAATATTTTTTTCGGAAATAAACAAATAAATGTTTTACCAAACACAACAGAGAAGAGAAGAATGCGTACAATAAATATAATTCGTTTCCGATGTGATTCTTTTGAAACATTTTATTTTGTTTGTATGCAAGTCCACTTCTTTCTCGTAGCAGTGTATTCATTAGGGGAGTTTCATGATGGGGAGACGAAGGAATGTAGATTTTCTTGTTGTTACCTTGATGCCACAGTGCATTTTAGGTCTCCTTCTTGGCAAAACAAGGTGTAATCTACAAACTTGGCTTTTCTAAAAGGAGTTACTTATACATGCATACATCGAACAATATAAAGACTGAATAATACAAAGACAGAATAATATAGAATAACACAGAAATTTAGATTTCATTTATGTTTTTATTGTTTTTCTTACTTATACATATGTAAGTAATTTTTTATATATAATAACAATAAAATAATTACTTATTTCAAAATACTAAAAGAATTGGAGAACTTTCACAAAACAGATATATACATAAAATTTTCATTCTTCTACTGTTCAAAAAAATAACAAAAAATATAAATATAAAAAAGCATTAATCCTTTGTGAATAAAATTTTGAAGCATAAATGTCAAGATCTATTGAAAAAAACAGTAAATTTTGACATTTATACTTTAAAGTTGTTTTAAAACGAACAATGAGAAATAATAACACGTATCTTTATTATTTTAATGAACTATTTCATCCAATGTGAATTTTTATTCGAGGACAAAGGAATTTTTACAAATTGAACACCGAACAATAATTGACTGAATGAAAAGTTAACTACTCTTTATTAATTCATGCACAGAAAAGTATGTATTGATGTCAGAAAGCAACTATTTTATATGACAATAATATAGCGTTATCTATCAAAAAATGGTTAGGATTATTAGATAAGACGATTATTTAACAAGAGATTTTCTCTTAAGGAGACAATTAATTACGTGCACTGATAAAGACTTTGTAAATCGAAATGTTTGCGCGACATTGCGGCATTATATTTATTAGAATAAAGTAATCGTTAATTTATAAATCAACCAATCATTGTTCGATTATAAGTCACGGTTGAATATAAATGTAACTGTACGAAATATAATGTAACTGTACGAAATATAAATACGAAATATAACTCGTCCAACTACGGAAATATTCATTTATGTTTATATTATTATAATAACAATTAATGTTATCAAATATCACTGATCTTTTAAAGATGTATGAGTCACATCTCAAAACATTACCAAAAATATAAAAATTTCATAGATTGTTCCATTATTACATCTGAATATCTATGTAAAATTTCAGCACAATTTTCTTATTAGTTTAAAACTTTGGTTTAAAATTTTCTTATTTGTTTAATCTTGTTAATTTTGATTCTTATATATGTAAAATTGTGTAATACTTATTTGCAAATTTGATGAGGAAGTAACATTAAAATTTAAATTAAATTTTACGCATATATTGATCAAACAATTATATATATGCAAAAGTTTATTTGGATCCACATACGCGTTAAAAATTATTTTAAAATAACTAAAATTGCAGAAAAATAATCATTTTGCTGCATAAAATCATTACAAATCAAATTATTTGTTGTTTTTTTTTTGTAGTTGGTTTCAAAACACATTCATAGGCTAATATCAAAATTTTATGAATATTAGTACAAAACAAATGCGCACTACGCGCGCATTATTTAGCATTTGACACTATTAAACTCCACTGTACTATAATTTTTTTTTGTCAAAATCCATACGCTTACTTCATGAACGACGTAACAGTTATAAATACAATAATAACCGTTCACGAAGTAAACGCATGGAGAGAACCAATCAGCATCACGAAAAAGAGACAATAATATATTTCGAGAGATTCGAGACATTCGATGTTAACATGGACTTTTTTAAATAGGAATGTTGGCTAATATTAGCTTATTTTGACTGATATTTTTAGCTGACATTGTATAGCCAAAACATCCTCAAACAAATTTTTGTTCTTACAAATAAATAAACTATATACTTTTAATTCATAAAAATAAAATAAAATATTTCATGCACAATTGATAATTGATTTATATTGTTATGTTTATTGACCCCTTCAAACCTGATTTTATTTTAGAACCAAATTAAAAAATTTTTTTAATTCAATTCACGCGCATTTTGATAAGTAATTCATACTAAATAATTAATTTTTTTTCCAAAATTTTAACTATTTTTCCAACATATACATTATTCATCAAATCTCACATGACGTCGATGGAATTAAATAATTTCAACGAATAATATCTCCAAGCCTGATGTATATTACATATACGCAGGGTTTGAAGGTATTAATATATTGATATATCAATTGTTACATTATATTGTATTTTTATGTTCAATTGTTATATTATTTAATTATAAGTTTTATTTCTTGTGCAATAAGCAGAGATATAGAATGTCTTTAACCTCAGATTTTTTCCACTCTTCTCATACTTACAAGTAATAATAGTATGTTTAATATAAAGTATATTTATTTACAATACATTTGTTTAAATCATATCTTCTTTTTCTTCTTCTTCTTCTTCTCTCTCTCTCTCTCTCTCTCTCTCCCTCTCTCTCGTTCCCCTCATCCTCTGATGAGGGCAATAAATTTAAACTCATTAATTTAGACAATTTAGATCGCAACATGCACTACAAATTAAGGTCTGAGAAAAACAAAGAATTCTTTTACTATATGTACAGTGTATGAAATAAATATTCAATAAACATAAATAATATGTTGACATAATTTTTGAAGATGTACTTTTCTTGCATTATCACAATTAAGAATTTAATTTTTCAAATACCAAAGTCTTAGAACTTTTTCCGGATCTTTTACTCAATGTTTTTAGTTCTAATCTAATATGAAATCTCAAAAATAGGTTTAAAATAAAATTTGAAATAAAACAAAATTTATAGCTCTCTTTAATATTAAAAATACTGCTCTCTATTATTTATAAAAAAAATTTTTTTCAAGAGATAATTTCGATAAAAAATTCTTGAGTTTTGATAAATTTTCTCAATTTCGGTAAAAAAAAAGTTTCTAAGAATCCCACATCTCCTAAATTTTTCTAAGGATTAGAGAGATTATTCATTTTTAATTTGATAATGTCACAAATATTATAATTATCATTAACGTTATGTCGTAATTTCACAAAATACAAAATATGAACACAACATCAAATACATACTATAGCAGACTGAATATATTATAAAATGTTAATTCAAAATACCTCTGATATTAAAAAGTACCGTTTCTGTTATTTTTAAATAGAGAATCCAGAATATCCGGAAAAAATACATTTGGATTTATATTGGAAAAATTTATAATTTTTTGTTTACTAATTAACGAAGTATTTATGGTATAAAATAAAATAAAAACTAAATATTTGATATTTTGATAAATTTTCATATGTCAATAAAGAATTGTAAATTTTTCGACGTCCAAGAAAATCTCTTGAAAGTGTTGTCCATTCGTTAATAGGCCAGATTTAAAAAAAAACAAATAGACATAATATATAAAAAAAATTGTAACAATCTCATCTCGAGAGGGAGCAGACTAAATAAAACAGAAAGAGAAAGAAGAAGAGGAAAAGAGAAAGAGGGAGGAAGAAAAAGGAGGGGAAAAAAGATGAAGAGGAAAGGGGAAAGAGGAGGGAGTAGAGGAGAGAATGCGCTAAAGGAGAGGAGGAATAAAGTCTGAATTGAAGCCTTAATTCTGCGTGCCTTGGACCTGGACGGTCAGTACGAATGAAACACAACGTCGAATACCTCGGGAAACTCCGAGAAGCGATCGTGGCGAGAGTGAAAAATTTACAAAAAAGCGTATTACAAAATTAAGTAAAGCCTCGTGATATTATAAATAAGACTTCTTGAAATATAGCAAGACTTATTGTTGAAATTTATAAGCAATCTTATTGCTGATAAATTTTTATTAGTGATGACAATGTGATTGTTATCCCCTTATCTCATCGAATAAACAATTATTTCAAATTAAGCAATTATTTCTTATCTCATTGAATAGGCAAATGTTAAGTATATAACGACGTAAAGTCACATATTTATGCGAATATTTATGGCTTAAAGTGACGAAAAGGAGTGTATCAAATTGGATGGATCACATTGCACAAGATATTTAAATAAAAGTACGTGATAATTTAATTTAGAAATAATTAAAAATAGGAGTGTAGTACAATTAGATGTACGCTCTCGGCCAAAAGTTTGGAAACACTTGCGATCTTTTCACATTTCATGAGAAGTTAAATATCTCGGTGAAAAAAAATCAAAAGTTTTCGATCACGCATTTTAAAGTACAAAAATACGGCCTTAAATCTATACGTTTGAATTTTGGTTACGATAATTTTTCGCAAAGATATCGAATTTTTTATCGTGTAATGCGAACCAATCGCAAATGTTTTCAAACTTTTGGCCTGGGGTGTAATTGCAACCAATATTATATTCACTTACATATTACTAATATATTTGCATTATGTGAATTACTATTATTAATATATTTGCAATATATTATGAATATATGTTTAATACTTTTTATATTTCATCAATCTGAAATGTTTATGTTAAGATATTTACAAATATTGTGACTATTTTCCTAATATTCATAATACATTAATTTTCAAACAATATGCCTACCTACACTTATACATATTCGAAAACTGTCAAAAATGTCAAAATTTTTCTCACTACAGATATACATTTTATGTAATAAATTTTAAAATATTTGTAATGAATTTTAAAACAAGAGACTGGGGCCGCTTATACGGGGCTGATTGTCAAAAAACTAATAGCTCAATATATGACACAACACTCTCTTTTTTTAATGTAGATCGCTGATTAATATTAAATTGTGTAAAAAGCGTATATTATTTATTGTAGTATATTTGTACATTACTTACGACGACTTTTAAGAAAATAAAATTGGTAAGTAAATTTTTTTATCTCCTTTTTTTCTTTTCTTATTAGTTTTTTTTACATTATCAAACACGATTCCTGTAATTATAGATAGAAAACGGTATGTCTTAGATAATTTTTGCTGTAGTTAGTTAATCATTAGTGTAATAATGCTTGTGAATATGTAATTTATTTTTACTCTAAAATGGTGATGTGGGACAGATTGATTAAAATAAGCCAGGATTAGGTGAAAGACAATTTTAATCTCTTTAAATCGACACGTTTTTGAAACATATTTACAAATATATCATATATAGATATATTTTTTATTTTTCGTATAGAAACTAGTACGAAAACAAATTACGTATTTCATGATTAAAATTATTAGTTTACCTTTCAATACTATAATTATATACTTTTATTTCCTGAAATATAGAACTGACATTAAAATAAAAATTATATTTTTTTATGCTATATTCATGTAAAATATATTTCTGCCAAGAACGTGTAACAATCAATACTGAGTGCAAGGCTAATTTTTGCAGCTTTGTTTAAAATTTAATAAGTTATTTGTACGGCGATATATTGAAGAGTAATATTTTTTTAATTACCTAAAAATATAGATGTATTATAACGTATATAATAAATTCAAAATCTTACCACTTTTTTCTAAAAATCATTATTGAAAAACTGACAACCAGCCTTGATTTCCCCTATATTAATACAAATTTATACATATACTTAGAGATCGAAAAAAATAGAAAAATATTTTGCTTAAAAAAATATATATATATAATCTAGATAAAAGATCCCAACTTCTGTGGTGTTGTATAAATTTAAAAAGCTATAACAGGATACTTACATGTTCCAGTATTTTTATAACCGTTAAATTACGTTTAATCGTTATACATTTTTTCGTTATTTTAGCAAGACCAAATTTTTTTCTCACAATGTGGTGTCAAGTTTCACAAATTTTTGCTCGCAAAAGAAAAAGAAATGAAGAATAAAGCAAATTGCTTTGTCTTCTATTTTTATATATGTAGATGACAGCGTCGCGCCTCTTTCAATTCAAATGAATTCTTCTATATGCGAATGCATCGGGGACAACGAGAAGAATTTAACTTCTTGTAATCTGTAGAAGTTAATAATCCGCGTCGTATAGGTTGTGCTACATTACATGCAACGTATAACGGCATATCGCGTGCATTGCACGCATCGCGAGCATCGCTTGCGGATGAATCAAAGAAAAGAATTTGATTACAATAGAATGATTGGACATGATAATTCATGTTTCAATTGTACATACATCCTGATTTTTAAATCTATCCTTTTTTTAATCTATCGCAAACGTGTGTAGAATATATTATACGATTATGATATCAGAAATTAGCAAAACTGCAATAATATAACAAGATTTTAAGATATTTTAATAATAAAAATTAGAAAAATTTAATACAATTCACATTTATTAATAATTGTATTTTTTTTAATTTATATAAGAAGATAATTCGACAATTTAAAAAAAAATTCTTTTATATTTATAATTGTGTCTAAATTATTTAAAAGAAATATCATATATGATATCAAATAATTTAGACACAATTACTTTTCACAATTGTGTTATTTTTTGAAATTCTGCGATTTGTATATTAATATTAAAATTTCCTTAAAATACTTATAAATAAAATAGAATATTTTATTTTTAGGAGTTAAAATAAGCAAAATATAATTTATGATATGTATAATGTTACAAGACAAATGCAGTAAAAAATAACAATGATGAGTGTGCGATTACCACTATCGCTAATTTTATTTGTATCATTTTTCTGTTGTTCTATATTTAATGCGTCTTAAACTGAGAGCGAGGAGCAGGCTCACACACTTTTATTCGTCGTCACTCAACACGGCATTATGAATTTTTCTTCAATGATTTTGCCAATTTTTGGACGATTAAAATGATCTTCATCATTTATGGACTATATTTAAATTCAATAGTCCATTTCTCTCTCTCTCTCCTCTCTCTTAACAGTTGAAAACAATGGTAAAGATTCTTTCAAAGTTGAATCAAGCTTATTTTTTTATGTATGTTGATACTAAACCTTATAAAACGTATTTTATAACTATATAATATTTGGTTTTATCTATGTATTAAAAAAAAATAATAAAAGTTTGTTGCTTTACATAAGTGAAACAAAGAAACTAATAAGCATATTTGTTTGAAATTTTAATAATAGCCTTCTGCAAGATCAAATTTGTCAAAAATTATAATAACAATTTGATACTTCTGGCGTCAGGTCAAGAATTTTTTCGAACTACCTTCATATAGTAGCATAGATGTTATCCAAAATAAAAAGGTTTATTTAATATACACACACATTCTTTCGGTCTCACCCTCTCCCTTCTCTCTTTCTCTTTCTGGAAATCATTTTGGAAAATATAATAACATTTACATTCAAATAAAACGTATAAAGTCGTAATAGATATGGAAAATAGAGTAGAAAAATAATAAATAATGAAAAAACTTAATACATTAAATTAATCAACACAGTAGCGTTAATAAATTTATCGAATATGTGTATAAAGTGATGAATATGTCCGACTTCACTAATAATGTTGGAAATACAGGTTGAACTAGCAGTGAATCTATTTCTGTCGGTGGTTTTTCAAAGCGTTCAGCTATATTTGTTTTACACGAACTTAGCTTCTATAGCATGCACGAACACGCGCATAGCATTTGCACATACGATAAAAAAGTAGATAATATCCAATTTCCGTTTTTAAATTAACATTATTCCAAAATAAATTTATATTAAAATAAATTTATTTTAATTAATGCAAAACTCTTAAGCAACGTGTTATTTAAAAAATTTTGAAGATTTTCATTAATTGGACATTATATACAATGTCCAATTAATGAAAATCTTCAAAATTTAAGTACTTCAATATTAACAAAAAAGTGTGAAAATAAGAGTCATTTTACTATATAATATTATAGTATTATAATATTATATGGCCCTAAAAACGATTATAATATTATAATACTATAGTTGTTATAATATTATAGTTATTTTGGGCTAACTATACATTTTTTGTGTAGAATTATCAAGAGATACAGTATATGTATACATGATATACCTGCAGATGTAAGACAGTCTCTTTTGATAAAGGAGAATGTTAAATTAGGATTGTTTTTCGGCCAAAATGAAAAAGTTCCAAGATGTACAAATTATACATCATATTAAATGGCTACTCAAGTGGAGTCGAATAATATATTGCGTATCTTGGAGAAGGGAACATGAAAGAAATCGTAATGAAAAATTTTATCATATTTATGCTATCACATTTATTAAAAAGATAAGAAAAAATAATACAAGAATTGAGCAATTTTTTTATTATATTGTATATAAGAATTGTATTATTTAAACAAGCAAACGAACCTTTTTGAGAAGAATTCCGCAAAACTATAATTTGATGCTATAATTATAACGCATAAGTATAACGTAATAAAATACCATTATTGTATTCACTGTGGCACTATTTTGATATAATCTCTATACGTATACCGAAGGCATAGTAGGAATAGAATACGCAGGCGTATTACTAGATGCTTTTAATGCTTGTAGAATCATTTCATCCTTGTTTAAAAAACAAGGACAAATGATAGTTGCGAGCGTTACGAGCGAGTGGAACGCAGCCCTAATAAAAACATGAAAAGTGTCATCGTTTTTTTTTTATATACTTTTAATATCTCTAACACCTTTAATATGTTATCATATATCCAGTTACTACCATATATCCTGAAGAAATAAGTAGTATTTATTGAAAAAATTCTATATAATCACTTTTTTAGATCTAAATCTAAGAATTTCAAAGGCGAATTTTCCCATGATTCTGATATTTTCTCAAGATACGCGATATACCATTCGAATCCGCTTGAGTAGCCGTTTAATATGATATATAACTTGTACATCTCAGAACTTTTCCATTTTGGCCAAAAAAACGGCCTTAACTTAACATCTTCCCAATATATATAGTTAAAATGTCAAGGCTTTTTTAAAAGCTTGTATTTCCTTACGTTAGATCAATTACGAATAAGATTACTAATATAATAAATAAATCAAAAACTATGATAGGATATCGATGTCTCAACAAATTGAATAAATTTATAAAGACACAAAAAGATAAAAACCAACATCAAGAAAATAATAATGTAATTTATAAAATCAATGGCAATAATTGTGACGTCTCTTATGTCGGACAAACGAAGAGGCAGCTTCGAACTAGAATAAGAGAGCATCGTAACAATATAAATTAGATCAATCCAAACATTCAGTGGTCACGAAACACATTATTGGTTCCAATCACAGCTTTGACTGGGAAAATGTCGAAATTTTAGATCACGAGACAAATTTCCGAAAAGAACCGTTTCGAAAATGATTCACATAAAAACGGCATAAATTTAATGAAGGATACTGAGTTATTGGATCGATCTTATTTTAACATACTTGACGACATACGCTAATTAAGATTATAACGTTTTCGAATGTACTTGTTTATGTCATGACTTAACGATATATACCATATTCTCTGACCTATAATATCAGTCCATTTCAAAACATCTGACAATCAAGAGTTGTTTTATTATATACGATGACACAGTTTTTTATTTTGATTTTGATTATTAATAGATTATTCTATATAAATTAACGTAAGTGTGAACATAACTTCTCATTATTATTTAATTAATTATATTAATCATTTAATTATAAATTGACATTTATTATACAGAATATAGTAGGATAGTCGTTGAAGAAATTCTCGATCGGGCGTCGTATTTTTTATGACATCGTTGACTGAGCTGGATTCTCGATAACAACCGAGGAATTAGCAAAATACACTTTTATAATTTAGACTTTCAAACTTCTGACTAGATATTTCGATCCGCAATATCTAAACGAAGAAATAAGTATGTAAGTTTAGCCTAGAGCGATTATTTTTATTATCGTATTATTGTAAGTTCGTTGACTTTGTAAGGGGTTATATAAAAATGTTATTATATATATATATATATCACTGAGGAAAACTTTGTAAGTCGAAACGTTTGAAAATTTTATAGCATTATATTTATTTAATTAAAAAATAAATTTCATTTTATGAGTTAAATTACAATTGCTCGTTTAAAAAAGTCTTGATATATAAACTATATTGCGTTGCATGTACATGACCCTATTTTTTTATATTAATATCTTCCTTTGGTATATGTATAGAACTATGAATGTAATTATTATTACTAATATTACAGCAATAATATCTATAAAACAGCAGCTCTTAAACATATTATTTTACGAATTAGCAAGGTTCAACCAGGGAATGGAGAGTTATCTTTTAAATGTAATAATGATTTTTAGAAGTAACACAACCGTTACTTAAAAAGTAATTATTCGTTACTTTTCCGTTACTTTTTTAAAATCAGTTTAAAATAAGTGCTAAAATAAAATTAAAAAATGTACTTTTGCAATATTTTTTGTTTAAATTGTTAATAAAAGCAATACACAACAATAATACTAGCTTTATTTTTTAGTTTTTTTCTTAAAGACGTAATTTTGTAATCGAAAATCGGTAAAAAATATGCAGCAAACTAGAGATATCTATCTGATATATTGCATAAAAATGTAAAATAATTCTTGAAATAATAATATATTTCTCAGCTGTCAAAAGTCGCTGCAGACGCGCTGCAACAGTCGACAGCTAAATATTTCAGGAATTATTTATTACTTTTACGTGACGTAGATATCAGACAGATATCCCAGTTAACCACATATTTTTCAGGTTTCAAGATTACGAAATTATTATGTTTTTAAGAAAAAGCTAAAAAATGAAGTTTTACATAGCAAGTAATTTGTTGTATGTAATTTCCCTCTCATATTGTCGCGAGAGAGCTAAGCTTTAATATTTGAGTGAATACATATCTAATTCTACAATTTATACATCAATTAAATTTTCAATCTTGAAACGATATTCGGCTGATATTTTTCACAATAAATTTTTCACAGTACTTTAAGTTGCTTATCAACGTAAATATATCATTAAATTACTTATCAATTTAATTTATTATATTACTATTCTAATTTTAATTAGGATTGCGTTTTAAGTCAGAAAATGTAATTGACGCGCAATTTGAATAATTTGATGTGCATACAAATTCATTCTAATGAATAAAACATATTATTATATTACGCACGAAGATCAAGCTCGGATCAAGATTTCTCTTTTCAAAAACAGTAAGTTATATAGCTTAAATTTAATAATAAATAAATCACAGAGACGTATTAATATCTTAAGACGTTAAAAACACGATAATCAGTAAATTTTCTGATATCTTTTGAAGATAATACCCATAAAAGCCTAAAAAACGTTATCTTAAGACATTAAAAGAGACTCGAAATTAAAATAAATTATGAATACTATCTAAAGATTGAATAAGCAAAAATTATGTCATAAATACATAGGTTCAAAATACAAAAAGTTCCCAAAAAAAGTACCTTGTAACTGTAAAAGCTCTATGGCACATAGAAAAACTTAAAATGTAAGACTTAAGTAGTAAGGAAATCAACATGTTGGATTCGCTACTGCTTACGTATGGTCTTACGGTCTCTACTATGATTGGTCAATTCGCTTACTGCTTAAGTCTTACGTCTTAAGTTTTTCTATATGCCATACCCTTTAATTTGTTACAATTCGTAACGAATTCCATTCCCTGAGTTCAACCTATGTGTCAAGCTTTTAATAGTGGAATCTTCCACCGTAGGAGGAGGGGGAGGGGGGCAAAATCCACTGCGTCCACACATACGTTTTACAACGCAAAACGAGGTTCCATATAGATTTATACAGGTTTATACTATATCTGCATAAGGCATGCAAATATGCCAACAATGCAATATTGACATATAAAATAAAATTGAATTTTTTTGTTAATAATGACTGAAACTTCTTGGAGATCACTCAAAAGAGTGTCCTTGAGAATATATGTTAAGATCAAGATCATCAGAGGTGCCCCCCTTAAAGACAGCATTTACATTATTCATGCAATTCAACATTATTAAAAGCTTCTATGGAATATAAACATTAAAGAGTTTATTTTTAGTTTATAGGAACACAGTTAAGACAATGCTATAATATTTTTAGAAGCAAAGTATGTAGATCTATTTAAATATTTTGAATTTAAAAAATTCATGAAAAATATATTCAATAAAAAATTATTAACATATTGATATCTTGTCCTTTCTATAGAAAAACAGTACAAAACATAATGTAAATTTAGATTACGTAAAATTTTTCGCAAAATTTTTTGTGGTTACGTGATATTAAAATATCACGTATCAGTTTGCATTTAGCATGAACTACCTTACTGAAGGCGCGTGCCTTCAATATGTCGCAAGATATATTCTAAAATTTATTGTGTGTACAATAATCTTTAGATGGTTATAAAAGACACGCTTTAGAACAATAAGCTTGACGTAGTATTGTTATTGATGTAAATGACGCAGGGTTAAACGACCATGGGAGAGTCTGGACAGACGGCAGTGTCATTTTGATTAAGAACGCGTGCAGACGAAGCGCATAACCGCGGTGTCACATAAACGGAAATGACGTTGTAGTACAGCTGCATATGCATATATTAAACAATCACGAAGGCCGTGATCGTGAAAATACAATATTCTCAATCTTATTCATATTGTGCTTCAGTTCTTTAAATCGGTCGATGAATCGTATAAAACTGCACGATCAGATAATTAAACCGATTACATTGTTCGACAAAAAAATATAAAAACTAGTTATTTTCTGAAGTTTTTTGGATGCCGAATATAAATACGTTTTCCAAATTGTTCTATATATCAATATTTTGAGAAATTTGCAATTAAAAGTTGCAAAAAGATTATTTTCATGTATTTTGTCATATTAACTACGTGTGTGACATGCTGGAGAAGTTTTATTGAAATTTAAGTTAAAAGTATGTTGTTAGGACTTTTAGCTTTCAAAAGTATTTCTTTAATGTAGACTATGATTATTAAGATATTCATGATTAAATTTATTACAGAAAAGTTGTGAATTAGGCCGCTGACAATTATAAAATAAATTTTAATTATGTTAATTTAAACTTAAAAGTTATTAGCCGCTAAATACTGAAATCCAATGTTAAAATTAACAAATTCAAAACCAAATTAAAAGTCTTCTATAAATTTTTGCAACAATTCGGACAGTTTTTATGTTTTGACATCCACCATATTAAATCCATCGTTTTGAATTCATCAGTTTTGACTGAATTCGTATTCTAAGTAGAATTACAATTCAGGAAAAGATAAAACTTGAAGAATATTTTATGGTTTCACTGTGCTATCTAGATATATAGCATTCAAATTTAAAACATTACTCATGATATAAAATCCGGACGGATGGCATGCGACATTCGAATTCTCAGTACTTGAAATGATTTTCCTTTCGAGAGATGAACAACGCCACTGCTTCACGTGCGATCTGCCCAGATTTCGCAACACGGGATCGGTGGTCGTGCAAGAAGTTAACGCTCATCTCACCAAAGATTCGCCTCCTCGATCCTCCCGATATTCGCTGATGTAGACTCTCGGTAACCCAATAGCTGCCATGGGATCCTGCGTCCTCACCATCCGCCTTCGGCTCGTACCGCAACGTAAGTGAAGTCCGCAGGGGCACCCCGAGGCTCTATGAGATCATCTCACGCCCTGATTGACTTAATTTCGATTCTCGCAACCCAGTAAATCGCATGGGTACATGATAGTCGCATTGGTCCAATTTACCAGGCAGATTATTATTTTAGCAGCCAGATCTCCGCTCTCACGCAAGACGGATCATGACAACTCCTCGCACAATCTTAAGCTCGACGAGCCCGTTACTTGCTAAAGTGGGCTGCCTGTTTTTGCGATGCCAATTTTGTGGCAGTCCGGTCCAGATTCCGCTTTCCTCAAAGAGAGTCTTCTGGATACTCGGCACCATCTTCATTACAGCGTTGTCAAAATGTCGATAGTCCAAGGTACAATTAGTAAGCGCAAGAGAAAAATAATAAGAAATATACGATCTGCATCTTCCACCCCTGGAAGTGCACGGGACCTTCTCGGCGATGTCCTCCTTGAATCAGTTTCCTCTTCAACGGTGAAACGGCAGCACATAAGTCAAGGTCGCCGGGTGGCCACCGATCTTCACACATTTTATTCGGCTAATGTGATATCTCATAAAAGTTACAGTTTGACAAAAAAAATTAATCAGCACTCGATTTTTGCGTCCGCACGCATTTGCACTCGCTCTATCTAGCTGGGAGAACGCAGGATTTGACTTATCCGCAAACTAGTGATGGACGAAAAACGTCATATTACAGTAAATTGTTACAATAAACACGCTGTGTTGTTTTAATTTTCTTAAGAGGATTTTAAAGTAAAGCCCGAACTCCACACACATAACTTTTCGTAAAACAATAGCAAGTAGATTGCAAAGCTTTTATATATGAAGCAAATATTATTACGATATTGACAGCTCTGATGCCATATTGGACTAAGAAAAAAAATCTCAATTTAAACAATTTTTTTTTCATTTTCGGTATAAACACCATCTCACAGACACGTATTAATGATGTGTATATTTTAATCTTGGAAAAGGATTTTCGAGTCTGTAAAAGAGGAAAAAGTAATCGTCATACAAAAATTATTGCATTTAGTCGGAAAAACAAACGACTTTAGGATTCCTTTAATTTTAAAACTTCCCTTTAATTTAATACTATATTCATCTATACTTTTCGATAAGTATGTTATTTTTTATTATATTAATTTTATTGCACATATATAGTATACTATATGTATACATTAAAATGAAATTAAAAGAATTTTAGGAAAATGGAGATAAATATTGCAATTAATTTGTTATATTTGCAAATTATTAATTTCAAAAAGTACTCTCTAGAAATTGAACACATGTATTTTATAATTTAATATTTTAATTAATACCGTTTAGTTAGACTAACGTAATTAAAATAATAATAATACTTTTTGTAAAAATATTTTAGATGAATTTTTATATAAAAGATTTTTCAATATTCTAATTTCAGTAAGACCTTAAAATGGCTTCGAGATCAGAAGATCCAGAAATTACAGAATCCAGAGGAAAAGAGAGAAACACAGGGTAAGTTATTGATATTAGTTCTACAATTTGTAAACAATTGTAACGCAACATCTCATGAAATATTTTTTTGTAAATTTAGGAAAAGTGACGGGTTTGGCAGATTATTGATAAAGTTTCTAGCCATTTATTGGCGATCTTTCATTGTGATATTATGGCCATTAATCCTAATTCCAATATTGATTCTCGAAAGTGAAAAAGTATGTTTTTTTTCTTATATTCATATTATATATAAAAATTAAATAAATAGAATATATATTTAAATTTAAAGAAACGTTAGAAACAAAAAAAGTGTATTAATAATTTATACATCATAAAACTCCTTTTTTCTAACAACAGCCATATTAAATTAATTTCTTCATACATTACCACGCATGTTCAATAAAGTGCTGAAATATATGAAAATATTTTTTCAGTTCATGAATTAACAAACAAATATAAATAATTTTACATTTACGATTCATTGTGAGATACGTTTTTGTTAAAATGTAAATTGAGTTATATGAGAGTTTATTAAGAATAATAAAAAAAGTTTTCGATAGTAGAATATACGGACACTAATTTATTTTAATGCATTTATTTACAATATAGAAAAAGATTTCGTAATTTTTTGTTCCAAACATCGCATAATTTAACATGGTTGTATAGTGAGAGAATAAAGAGTTGCATATATGCCGATTTATAAGTTTCACATTGAAAGTTGAAAAAATTAAAAAATCGTTCTTTCTTCTTGCCGATGTAGCCTGTCGCAATGAAATGTTTATACATCATCGCGTTAATGGCGATGTTCTGGGTGACAGAGGTCTTGCCATTGCCCATCACAGGTATGATTCCGGTGGTCTTATACCCGCTAATGGGTATTATGTCTACCAATGAGACTTGTTTATGCTACATGAACGATACCACAATGATGTTTCTGGGCAGTTTGGTAATCGCTGTGGTTATTGAAAACTCCGGCTTGCACATGCGAATGGCATTACTCATCATCAGAATTATTGGCTGCAGTCATCGAAGGTGTTTTAAATACGTTCTATATCATTGTGTTACGTCAGAAGATATTTCTAATGTTTTTATTTGTAACACCTTGTCTAATGACATCATAGAGTTTTCAAATATTATATAATAGAATATTATTTGCATTGTTGCGATTCGTAATACAGGATGGGCCAAAACACATCGAAAATCGCTCTAAATAAATCGAAATGATAAGATGAATAAGACTATCGTTTTTTAGAAAAAGTAAAATTATTACAAGATTCTAAAGAAATAAATTGTATGATAAAGGAAGCCAAAAACGTCCAGGTAATAATTGATCTATGCGTTTTTATCGATAGCAAGTACAATATTGTTAACGTGTCTGAAATGAAACAACGGAATAAACGAGAAATTGCTTAAAGAATGTAATTCAAGATCTTGTAATAATATCCGCAACAATAGAAGATAAGGAGAAGTCCATTGGAATTCCAATGTACATTATTGTATTGTGTGCGGAAAATTGTATCTTGAACATTAAGAGAGTTGTTAACGTTTTTGAAAAGAAGAACATTCACGAACTTTTTATCTCAGTTGACTTGCGTATTCAATTTTATTCAACTGCGTTCAACGTTTGAAACGTATGTAATTTCTCTGCGACAAATCACGTTGTCGAAATGTCTAAGTTATTGTTAATATTTAATAAATAATTTATTAATTTATTGTATACACGCATATTCAGTGTCGACTTTTATTAGCTTCTTTTAGAAAAAGAATTTTTAAATGTAATTACGTATGCGTGCTACTATAAATATTCAACTTTGCTACAGATGTTCTGTGTAGTTTACTTTCAGAAATAACTAATTCAATTATAGTTAACTCTTAAAATAAACGAGTAAATTTGTTTGAGACAAAGGAAAATTTTGTATTTTACAAGTATTTTTTTTTTTATTTAATTGAGTCTCCCTGTATACTAAAACGATCAACATTTTCAATAATGCTGTTTTATTATACAGTAGCCCGAAAGTTACCACGACACCGTGGTTCCTTTATGTTCAGCCGCCTAATCGCCGGGCAGCGGAATTATACTGAATTAAATTAACACGTTACGTGCTACGCCAGCGTCCGGTATCATGTAATTCAATAATAGCGACCGGTTACTAAGTATCGGAAGTGCAAGAAATTATAAGATAACGTGTCTTTCAGTAATATTTAAATAATATTAATGTAGCCATGGGAATCAATAGTAATTAAATTATCGTAACGGGAAAATTAATTTGTAAAAAGGGAAATAATTGAAATAAAGTGTTAAAGTTACAAGGGAATAATTGAAATAACGTGTTGAAGTTAAGGGGGAATAATTAAAATAAAGTGTTAAATTTTTATGGAAATGAGTGTCTCTTCAAAGCTCTTTGTATTCGTCTTCTATTAGCGCATCTCGTGGGTGCCTAATCATTTAGGCAGAACAAACTCAAAAAATTTCATTTGTTATACACCAAAAGACACAACATGCAGGTGATTTAACAACGTTTGTCTTCAATATTTTATATTCCTGACTTAATTCTGAGATATTTATTTGAAATATTCTTATTTGAGAAACAGTATTTATAAGACAATTTTTCTGCGGAGCACATGAAAATCAGAACGTGAAATTAAGTCAAGAATATGACATTCTATCCGTTTATTTTGAATCACCCTATATATAAAATTATATTTTGCGAATTAAATTAAAATAGATTGTTTCTAACGTATTTTTTTTCTGTCCTTTCATTCCTGAAAAAAATATTTGTTTCTTTTAGTTGTAATTTTAGTTGTAAAACTCATAATCTTTTTTCTCGAAAACAAAGCTTTATTAAAAAGAACTCAATCTATCATTTCGACTTGTTTCGAGCGACTTGTTGTGCTTTTCTTTTCTTGAATCACAATTCAATATATAACTGGCTTTTTAATCGCGAAATAGTAGTAAATATTTTGACACTAAAAATATTCGTGTTAAAATATTTATTACTATGTCATTCTTATTATTCCTGATCTTAAAATACAATCCAAATACCATACACGTACATACTAGTATCTTTCCTCATTTCACGATTTTGACGAAAAATGCCAGACCACTTGTATAGCCAGACTCTGATTAGAGTCTCTAGTTATGTCTACATATTCATCTTTTTCTTATTTTTTCAATTAAAAATTTCTTTTTTCGATTTATTTTATTCTCAGATTAACATTAGGTTTATTTTTCGTAACGATGTTCATTTCAATGTGGATTTCAAACACTGCCGCTACAGCCATGATGATACCGATAATGGAAACTGTTCTCATGGAGCTTGAATCGGTGAGTTTCCACCTTTTTCGAAATCTTGACTATAAGACGCGAAAAAAAAATGTTTTAAATTTATTTATCTCAGCAAGGACTTGGAAACATGTTCGTACAAAAGGATGGAGTGGCCGAAGAGGAAGGCAGGGAAATGTAATTATTTATTGTTATACACATGTACGCGCGCGCGCACACACACACACATGTTTCATTTTTTATTTTCTAGATATTTAATTTTTAAATACAGGATGATGCATTCAATATAGTCAATTTTCTCCAAAATTTAATGATACGAAAAAATATTTCGGATAAAAGTGAAACTTATCTTTCAGTGTATATTAATATTTACTCTCTATTAATTAAACTTAAATATTATACTAAATTCCACACAAGTTCATCTATTCTATTTGTTCGATCATAATACACATTTACGGTGCTAATTTTTCTTTCTTTTTTTTTAAAGCAAAAGGCCAACGCATAGTACAATGGTATATTATCTCGTCGCGGCTTACGCATCTACTCTCGGTGGTACCGGCACTATTGTGGGAAGCGGTACCAATTTAACATTAAAGGGATTTTTAGAAAAGTATGTGCTTATAGTAAACACCAAATTTTATGTTAAATGTGTTATTTTGAATGTCATAAAGTAATAAGATATCTCAAGACATTTATAATATGTATATTAAAAAATTATGACATAAAATAGATATTCATATTTACAAGTTAATTTTATAAATTTTTAATTCCAGTGTGACATATTTAATTTTTTTCGATACTTATTATTTAGGAGAAATAATAATAACAATTATAAAGTTTACTTTCATTTCTAGGCGTTTTCCCAACAGTCCCGGTATAAATTTCGCCTCTTGGATGTTATATTCGGTGCCACCCATGCTGTTAATGGGTTTGCTCACATGGTTGTGGCTGCAGGTGATGTACATGGGTCTTTTTAGACCAGAAAGCAAAGATGCTCGTGCGATAGATATTGGACAACAAGGCGAGCGTATTGCAGCGGGAGTTATTGAGAAAAGGTACAAAGAACTTGGACCGATCTCGTGGCATGAGTTCTCCGTGGGTGTCTTATTTATTTTTGTGGTGCTCTTATGGTTCTTTAGAAGCCCTGGTTTTATGCCGGGCTGGGCTGCTTATGTTACGAACTTGTGAGTATTGATACAAATCAATATCATAAAATATGCATTTTCCATTTCAAAATGAAACTTCATTATGACCGGTATTCATAATCAGATCTTATATTCAAGACCATCTTAAGTACGGTCTTAAGAAGTCACGAACCAATCAGAGGGCTGCATTAGCGTCTTAAGACATTACTTAAGACGGTCTTGAAATAAGAATCGACTATGAATACCGGCCTATGAGTTATCATGAAAATAATCAAAAAATAAGAAAAAAATAACAAAAACTAATTTTACATTATACTTTTGTAATCCATAATTTCGGTCAAATTATAAATATAATTTTCTTAAACTCATAATTTTTTAGTTTAATAAAATATACGTCTAGACGTAATCCAAAATATAATCAAAATAATGAAAAATTAAAATATGTAGAAAAAAATTATAAAATAATAAATTAAAGCAAATATAAAACAATCGGAATTTTTATGTTCATAGGTCTGTTAAGGATTCGACAGCAGCCGCATGTGTAACGATACTGTTTTTTATTATTCCGTCGAAATTGGACTTTTTATATGCATTCAGTAAAGATCCGCGTAAACGACCCACAAAAGCATCGCTTAGTTTAATAACTTGGAAAATGATAAACGAGAAAATGCATTGGAGTCTAATATTCGTGTTAGGTGGTGGGTTTGCCATCTCAGCAGGTAGCACTTCATCAGGTCTGTCAGAAATGCTCGGTCACTATCTAATAGGTTTACAAAAGATTAACGTGGTAGCAATAATGCTGATTGTCTGCTTCTTTGCCGAGAACGTAACGGAATTAACAGCTAACGTGGCCGTTGCGAATATTATACTGCCAGTATTAGCGGAGATGGTGAGTATAGCGAAATTAACGATAAATTTTTATGTAACAGAGATCAATTAATGATAATTTAGGAGATATTTTATTCTAACATATTTTAATATAAAAGTGTAAAAAATCTCATTATAATATAACATTATTTTTAATATTTTAATTCGCAGGATTATAAAATGGATTAATTAAAGTGGAAAAAAAACTATTTGCATTTTAAAAAGTATGCAATTTAGATTGTGTAATTTACATTGTATTTCTTAATTTATAATTTCCTTTATAAATTAAGAAATATAATGCATGTATTTTTATTTGAATCATTTTTAAACATAAGAGATTTATTTAAATCATTTTAAATAAGAGACAATATATATTTTTGATATATTAAAATGAATATACTCTATATGTGTATGGCATGTCTATGTAACGTCTATGCTCTTGGCAAATATTTTTTCACATAATATATGTCATATATTTACAATTGTTAAACTATATATTTTTATTTAAAATATTCTTTGTTGAAGACATTGCTGATTAAAATTTACAGAAAATTTCTTGCTTGCAAGACAAGATTTTATTACTTACAATATAAGCTAGTTTCCAAGAATTATACCAGTATATTTTTTTTCTTTTCTTTCAGTGTGTGGCTATTAAAATACATCCTTTGTATTTAATGCTGCCAGCAACTCTCTGCTGCTCCTTTTCGTTCCATCTACCAGTAGGTACTCCACCAAATGCAATTGCTAGTGCCGCGGGACACGTAAAGACAAAAGATTTTATGATTGCTGGTATCGGTCCTAGCATTATCACGCTCATTGTCACTGTAATAGCGTTCTCTACTTGGGGTGAATACGTATTTAACCTATCGGATTTCTCCGAATGGGCCACGTAGCAGTACTTATATAGTATAAACATTCTTTTATTCGGTATATTTCATTATCATTCCGCCAAAGAGCGAAGAATGATCTTCACAACGACAAGAGTACTACTCGCATTATATATTTTTTATTTTCTCGTCTAATCGAGTTTATTTTCTACTTTTTTTTATAAATTCCAAATATTATATATGCAAAGCTTTAAGATAAGAGAGAGAAGTAAACGTAATTATAAAATAATCTCAATGAAAAATATAAATTGTAAAATCGTATCATACCTTATGAATCATAAATGAATCGTAGAGAATTGTCATATTAAACATAATAATGAATGTATATGTTTAGAATTTTAGATTTATATAAAGTGACGTTTTTCATGAAATATTTTATATCTGTTACATTGATAATACTAAGTAAATTCTCAGAGTAATAACAACTTTAAGTTTATAATCATCGCCTTAGTAATTGTAGTCCCAATCAAAAGCTAATGAATATCGATATTATATCAATAAAAGGCTAATGAATATCGATATCCATGTCACAAAAAAGCAATTTATTTGTATGTATTATAGAATATTATACATTTTATGCACTGTACATTATCACTAACATTTGAAATATACAGAATGCTTCATATAACTTATCTGTTATATAAACAATATTAAAGAAAGTTCATCAAACTATAAATGTGATTACACAACAGTATGGAATAAAGCCTTTAACGGTAAAGCTGAATTTTAAGAGGACCCTAAAGCTGTTTGCATTACCGAATAAACCATATAATTTTTGTATAACAATCACTTTTTTCCTCTTTTACAGATTCAAAAATCCCTTCCCAAAATTAAAGTATACGCATTAATACGTATCTGTGAGATAAAGTTTATGCCGAGAACGATAAAAAATTTCGAAATTGAGATCTTTACCATTTCTTAGTCCAATATGGTGCTCTAAAACTGTCACATTGTGAAACAATTTTTTTATATATAAAAAAAGTGCATTTTCCTCATTTTGTCAACTATAATTAGTTGTAACATTTATATACAATTTTTTATAAATATACAACTTTACAAATATTTTCTAGAAATGTAAAAGTATACATAAGAATCACTTAAAAATTTGTATATACTTGTAAGTAATGAAAATTAACTCAGGATACGAAAAACCCATTATGTGATGTCAAAAACGATCACGTATATTATGGGTTAAAATACATAATATATTCTGTATACATGTTCTGTATATATATTCTGTATACATGTTCATAGTCATTAAAAGAATTACAAATATTTCATATCGTTTGTAATAATTTTAAATTTATGAACAGTCGGATTCGTAGCTTATTTATGGACTTGATTTTTTAAATTTGTAATAAACAGACAGTTAATAGGCTCGTAGCCTTTAATTTATTTATTCGAATTATAAATATATTAAAATTTATATTGTAATTTTACTCACCATCCACGTTAAAATCATGACTGATATTTTCCGTTTTTTCTGCCATTTCACCGAGGTTTTACGAAGAGAATAAAGTCAGGAAACACTTAACTCAATAAAAGTGTCTCACACTTTAATAAATTATATTAACGAAATTGAAAAAATGTATCCGCAAGTTCACTAACAAAATAAGGTTAAAACAATTTCCGAATTTTATATTTCGTTCCATTAAAAACAGTATAACCTACAAATGACAGTTTAACTACAGCATCTCAAAAATGAACAAAATAAAACTTATTCGACACACTTTTGCATGAAACGAAAGAATTTAGCATAAATAAACGTCTCTGCGCCAAAAACCGAGATTAAAAATTTACGACTATTGAGGTTAGGAAATATATCACAGCTGCAAAATATACTAGGCGGAGCTGTTCTTTTTAACTGAACTTCTTGTGCGGTTCACCTTTTCTCTCCAGCGTGGAGAGAAAAGGAAGGAAGATGAACCGTGTAGCACTTTAGCTAAAAAGAACAGATCTAGTGCAACACGCATGGACCGGTCACATTTATGGCTATATGCGCATGCGTTTTTCTCGCTACAGTAGAGTGCACGAAATTTGAACTTAATGTTTTTAAGCAAGTTCACTTTAAGCAAGAAATACTCATTAAAAAACGTACTTTAAAAGACCCTGCTCTGTCCTTGCTGTGTGTGAAAAGTTATTGTAAACTGGAATCGTTCATTTACAAAAAAAAAAAAAGGAATTGACTTTGGTTTTACAAGGAAACGCACGCTCTTATTTCTGCCAGATTCTTTCATTTCATGCAAAAAAATATATCGCGTCGAATAAGTCTAATTTTATTAATTTTTGAGATGCTGTAGCTAAATTGTACAATTACTGTTTTTTTTTTCGAGTTACTTTAAATTTTAACAGTCACGCAAACTTTCGTAAAACCAGCTAGCTGTCTTTATAATAATTTCTCGTCGGTGTATCATGCAATACACTGTACATTATCTCGCAAGGAATAACATTAATAGCGCGGTTATAACGTAAAACGTTACCATTAGTGTCATGATAATTTGTTAACGCTGTCTGCAGCTCCGTAAACAGCTTGTAGTACTAAATAGCACGAATACCGTCTCCTCGAACGCACCCAATTTATGTCACCGTATACACAAAAGTGTTTAATAATTTTGCAATTGGAAAGGACACCTATATATAGTCTATTGTATTTATAAGCGTTTGTGAAATTCAGTAGAAAAGAATGTGATTGCGCATATTTTTATAAAATGCATGAGAAGGAAAAGTAATGTGAGAAAATAAATAACATATCAATTGAAAATATATTATATTGTGTATTTAATGTTTAGCTAATATTACCAGCGTAACGATCTCACATAAGTTTTGACTTTATCCGCAACACAGCCTAGTTTCATTACTCAAAATATATTTGTATATTATTAAACATATTTTAACATGCTTTGATTATAATATTTATATTATCAATTTCTTTGTATCTTCTCCATAACACATTAATAATTATGCTCATCAAATAAATTAACGTAAATTAAATACGTAAAAATAATTGTATTTCAAAATATAAGACATTAAAATTACAAAAGCATTTATGAACGTTAGTCCATAATGACTAATTTAACAATAATAAATTTTATTTACATCTCACTTCTAATTTTTAAATTGTTTCTTTGCCCGTTTGTGTTTTTTGAAGTATCAAATTAAATATTAGAGATCAAATATGAAAATAGCAAGCAAAAAGAATAGAAAAAAGTAACTTAGGGGTAAAGTATTCCTGAATTTATCAAGTTAGATTTCAAAATTATTACTCTATAACTGACGATAATTTCTGTGCAAAAGTGGACTGAATTTTTGGTGCTTTATATATGTATACATACACACTTTAATTATATATTTCGTTGTATCCATTTTAGTGCATTTTTAACATTAGTTAGCGTTACCCTGCTAAGAAAGCTTGCAATTAATTGATATTCTGGCATTGTGCGCCTTCCATAAAAATACTTCGAATGTGTTGGTTTATATGCGTTATGTCTATTGATATCGTGTTTTGTATCAACATGCGATTCATAAGACAAGAGCAAATTTTCTTTCCGTCCTTCACAAAGAACTTTTGTAGTCAAGCACAAAAGCCATTGCATAATCTGTACATGAGATATATAAAAGTTTTGTATTAAATAATTTTGTTAATATAAATACCAGATAAACACTTTATTAATAGATCTATTATGTATATTTGCTGTATGTATTTACCTCATTGCTGGATGGTAATCGTCCTTCACTTTTTTTTAGCCATGAGCTAGGTGCCCATAAATACAATTGCATTACAGTTGCCGCCAATTCGCTATCGAGTCGCTATGCAAGTGTTAAAAAGAAAAGTTTTAATTTTTTTTTTATACAAGACTGCAATTTTAAAACTAGATATTTTTTAGTAAATTGTTGTCTTTTTTACAAACCTTATACACATTTCTTGACAATGCATTTTTTATGACAGTATTGATAATAGGCGGGAGACTGTCTGGCAAAGCAGGAAGCTCGTTTTCAGTATAGTTATAATTATTTAAAACAGCTTTCTCATCCTTTTTGCCATGAAATGGATTTTGCATCCCAAATATTTCATATGCTATAGTTCCTACTGTCCAAAGATCAGCTTTAGTATAATTTATATTAGTAAAAGGACCTGGTTCTGCTGTTATCACCTCTGGTGCCATCAGTGCAATATTACCGCCTTTATCGATATCATGAGAATTATAGGGCAGATATAACCCGTGGGTTTTATCGGCCAGACAACAACCAAAATCTGTCACGACTAGAGACGGAGAATTATCAGTCTCTTCTGACAGATCGAGTAAAATGTTGTCACTTTTCAGATCTCTAATTTGTAAACATTAATATATATATAAAAAAAGAAAAGAATCTAAGATAAATCTCATCGATTTATAGAACAAATATCATTGCATGTAATTAATATAAGATAGCAAAGATAGCAAGATATTCAGTCTTACCGATGTGCTACGCCATTTGCATTCATATGAGCTACTGCTTCTAAAAGCTGAGCGAGCAATAATATTGACACTCTCATATCAACGTTTCGACTTGTTATATATTGTTTCAAAGTGGTGTCATATCTAAAAATAATGCGATATGTTAGATATTGTGAGAATATATTATAAGTGTAATCTTGTCCCATTAAAACAAAATAACCTTTTCATCACCAAAAATAAACTCATATTTCTGCCTGATCCTTGAGGATTAATTCTGCTTGGTAAAGCATCAGGGTACATTCTCCAAGAACCAGGTAATACTGGTATCATGTCAGCAAAAACATAATACATTGCTACAATGTTTGGATGAGATGGTAGTACTACTTTATTTTCTGTTAATTTTTGTTCCCAAATAGTCAAGTTATCATTTCTATAATGTTTCCTAGCTGGTACTGTCTCCCTATACATGGCATTTAGAATAGCAGCAGCATTGGATTCTGCATCATAATTGAACATCATTTTTATAGCTAATGGAAACTCATTTGCATCTTTTGTTTCAACTTCAATATCCATTGAATCATCTTCATCCCACGTGTTTACAAATCGTGCTGCATATACAGCAGCAGAACAACCTTTAGCAATTATAGGTCCCATTACAAAATTTTGTAAAGTTACAGTATTCTCATCAGTATGAACGGTTTGATAGTCTTTAGGCATATAATTCCATTGTAATTTTGAAACTGCTTCCTGAATATAATATATCTTAGATTACATTTCATAAGCTAAGAATGGTAACATAACATTTCTGTATTATATTAGTGATAACATATTTGTGAAAAAAGCTATATCTCAGTATTTGCATTTACCCGAATTTCCCAACATACTCCTTCCAGTTCGTCATCCTTTGTCAATATCCCTGTACCTGACGCTAATGATATACCAACAAGAGCAAAAAATGGCGCAGAATCACCAAAAACAAGTCTACTCGCTGTACGTCTTCGTAAATCTGCTGCAAGACTGTTGGTTACCCTTTTCAAAATATTGTCAACAAAGATACGCCGAGCATGTGTTCCCAAATAACCAAGATGTCTTCTTGTATTCCATACATTGCCACCAGTTTGAAAAAGACCACTGTTTTGGGATTTGTCTGTCATAAACATAAACATAAAACTGTCATATACAAATTAACATATTTTCATTGGATCAGATGTTACTAATAGCATACAAAATAGTTACAGATCAAAGACAAAGCAAAATGATGTTATACAATAGAAAATAAAATATTGACAAATCATCAATGTTTATTACAAAAAATCAGTTTACAATGATGCTATTTTATCATAATCATTCATGCTCTAATAGATAGGGTTATACCATATCTGAATCACAACAAGAATATATGTATATATATATATACTTTTTTAAAAAAAATTATTCAAAGATGGAAGAGTATAATTTTTTAAATGCATTAAATATAGGTATTTAATAAAATAAAATTTCTAGAATATATAATTTCTATTGACAACTCTTATTAACATAAATTTTATATATATATATTTAATTTTAATTACTAACCAGAAGTGTCACAATCTTAAAAAGAATACACGTACTCTTAAAAGATTACGGCTGACAGCCCTATTTATAGGTAATTAATTTACAATTCAATGGAATCATTTAAAAATGTAAAATATATATATTAATACATCAGAGAAATAAATTTTAGAATGCTATTATTCGTGTTACAACATCATTGAAGTTCATGGGGAAATTTCTTACGAAATCAGGCATAATTTACCTATCTGTGCACCGTGTATCTTGTCGAGATGTTTATTCGTATAGCTTTTCGAATGGAAGCGCTCGTTATTTCGTAATGAGCGCAATGCAATGCGACCATTTTGCACGAGACGATGAACTACTGCCCGCATTGACATTTCTCTGCTTTCTTGGGCTGAGAGAGCCCAGCGGGCAAGCCCGCAAGTCAGGTACGCTTTGAAAACGGATGACGAAGCCGTTGTGAAAGCCTCAATTTTTACGCTGTTTATTTCCTATAATTATGTAATAAAACAAAAACGATACGACGCACTTATGCCACTTATAATTATAACTGCTTAAAACACATCATGTTTGTAACGATATACATGTAAAAAGTATGAAGTCTGCTTTTTATTTCTGCACTAGACTGCACTAGAACACTAGGGACGGTATTCATTTGATCTAAAAGAATAACCCAATCAGCGTCAGCGCGAAGAAAACTTCCAACAGTTGCAAAATAAATGTTCTGTTGAACGCAGCCATTGGCTGAACGCTTGCTGCTATTGATACATTTATACAGATCTAAATTGTTGATTGGATGATCTAAAAGAATACATCAATAATAGCGAACGCTCACTCAATTGTTGAGTCTACTGAATGCGCCCATTGACATCCGAGTTTCTGATTGGTAGTCTGATGTATATTCTGATTGGCTATCCCTTCCTAAGTGAAACAGCTGTGTTGGTACCGCAACTGCTTGAACAGCTGATCAACAGCTGATACACGTGGCCGCCACGCTGAATTGTATGTTGTACGTATAATATTTTTCTTCTCTGGACATCTAGTATCATATTAACATTATTAAATTCATGATTTTTTATTACATAAATGTTCTATAAATATAAATATGCATACTTGTAAAGCTATAATATCCTATATGTTGCAGAAAAATTACAATTTGTTCTCTGCAGTTATCATCTCTGTTGATAATCAAACTTTAACACTAAAATCACAATTTTAAAGAAAAATCGAGCATTATTGAGTTCTAAATGCATAAATACGTCTACTAAACTAATAAATCATAAAATTAGTACAATATTATCAGTTTTCAATTCTTAATTACTTTAATATTCACAAGGACTCCAGTAAGGATCGATCTTTAATACAGTATCTCGTCGGTGTTATTAGTCATTGTATCGTTATTATGTTAGTCAATGCAAGTAAAAATAGAAACGTAATTGGGCATCAGACTCAACAGGTGACTCTGCTTGCAATATAGTTGAATCTTCTGTTCTTTCCAATCTTCTTTGGTCATTGTATCAGTTGTATGTCGAACTTATGCGGTTCTTTGACAAGTTTCATGTATAGTGTATTACTCATCGATCATTTCGTGAATCATCCAGTCGGAATGAACAGAGTGAAGAAAAGGCGAGTCACATCCTGTGTGCAAAATTCACGAAAAAGATCTTTACAAAACGTGCAATCGATCAGAATTTGATATCTCGCTGATCTTGATAAGAATTTGAACTTGATAAGATTAAATTTTACTGTGTGTGAAAGATAATCAATCAATACGACTGACTTTAGTTACGTACTTAGCAATATTGAATTACGTATTGCATTTCTCGGCCGAAAACGAAGTTACATTTGTGCAACTTGTGAAAAACGGATTTTCGTTTTTCGTCACGCATTTCGTTTCGTTCGTATTTCGCGCATCATATATTTCGGAAACAATAAACATTCCATATTTACGCAGTAAATGCGTTTCTTCTCTGAAAATTGAATATCGGAGCGTTCGATAAATCAATCCTTATCGACTTCTGATTAAACGAAATAAACAAGATTTGAATTCACTCAATCTCAATGGTGACCATTTCGCCGGATAACGCAAGACGATAAAACGAAGCTCTTTTATACACATAGAATATCTTATTTCGTTTCAGTTCGTTCGTTCTTTTTAAACATCACTATGGATTGCGAGATACCTCGCGACTTACAGATGTCTCATCTACGGGCGATTCAAAAAATACCGGGCAACACCGCTACTGAGAAACTACGTTGGATCGGAAGATTGACTTTGCATCAAACGAGTAAAGATCTTGAACAATTTCCGCCAGAATTACTGCCTATATTGAGTGTGGAAACTGCCATCAAGAAGAAGAAATACGAGGATATAACATCGGCGCTCAAGTGCGAAGACTCGACAATAATAAACCGGGCACTTAAAGCCTTCTGGTTTTTCGATGGCAGCCACAAGAAGATCATTAACGTCAGGTATTTCTGCGAACGTCTATTCCCTTACGTTTCTATAAACACAAGGACGCGTATTGTGCTAGCACTCGCACATCAATTGTCCGGGAAGGATCCAGTTTTCGCGCAGGAAATATTTACAGAAGTGGCGTCCATTTACGGGATTCAAACCGCTTATCCGTTGTTCATGGCTTGCGACGAGACTTTCGTTTATAAAATGATCGTAGAGAAGGAATTCGTGCTGCCTATTAGAATTGTTACGAAGATCTTTTATAAGAATCCGGATTTGGTAGTTCGTTTTCTCAAATTATTGAAACCTTGTGAATTAAACGAGACTGAGCGCACTCCATTCGCAATCGGCATCGATAGATACAAATCTTTCCTCCCTAAATTAATAAAGAAACGACTGGAGACTTTTGTGGAACTGTGCGAGATTTACGAAACCCATCCACCGGATATTATTTTGAGCAACACGTGCGCCGAAATATTTCTGAAGAAAGCTCAGCCACACCTGATACAAAAACCGCTTGTATATATCCGCATGTTGCCATTAAAAAAAATTAATGAGGATTTAATGGAGAAAGTATTCCCTGGTCTATTGCCCGCGGAAATGTCTTCTTTCGATACAGATAACATGCTCGATTACTTGAAACATTATCCACGTGATAAACAATACGATCTGCTCCGTAAGTCATACAAGGATAAATATGATGCCGATTTTCTCGACGAGACGAAAAATGTCACGCCTGCCTTATTACAATTATTACCTATCGAGGAACGGATCAAACAGGCTAGAATTAAAATCGAGAAGCAGAACTTAGAGGTGGATCATTATAAAGATATAATGGAATACGAAACAGTTTGGACTTGTTATTTACCTGTTAACGAAGTCATACCGATTATCAAAGAAAAATTAAGTAAAACCAAAGATGAAACAGATAGAATTGGTCTCCTTTTGCAAATGATTTATGTTTGTAATGTTAATAAAGATGATGATGCGTTGTTCGATACCTTGACATACTTTTTAAATAGACATAAAAATGAAAACTCTTGGGTGTTCCAACAAATATTCGATCAACTTTTACGAATATACGATTTACCTTATTTAAATGAAAAGCAGATTTCTCTTATACTAAATATTGTTCGATTGTTTTATGTAAAAAATGAATTGGTGCCGGAAAAAATGATCTTGGCTATAATACATTTCAAACTTATACACAATATGCCAATCGAGGAGTTGATCGATATGTTTCTAGGGAAGAATCGATGGTACATAAATTTTAACGTACTCAAAGAATATCCACAGTATGAGAGACAATGTCTCGTAACTTTCGCAAATCAAATTGAAAAGAAATCTTTGCAAGAGAATGATGAAAAAAAAAATATTTTCTGCCAATTTTTTGCAGCAATATACGATTTTAACAGCAGGTCTAAAAAATCATGTGTTAAAATAGAAGAAATGACAGTTAGGGATTATCCTTGGTTAATGGATGTTATTCACGAAGTAATAAGTGACGAAGAAGATTCTTGGAACGTGAAAAATATATTGCAGAAGAATGAACCAGAACTGTACCGCAGTTGGTTTCCTTTAAATATTGCGAATGTAACGTCAGGCGCAGCGCTCGCTCTATTGAAACGAGATTTACAAAACATACTGGACAGTTGGGAAAAATACTTGGAAGACTGCATGAAGAACTACCATTCAAAACACGTACAACATTTCGTCAAGGCCACGCGATGGTACAAAGATTTACCCATTAAATTTGCTGAACGTTGCATGAAGTATGTGTACGATAAAAATACAGATGAAATATCATCTAGCCTAGTTATCTTGGCCCTTTTACTTCATGGTGATGAGTTGACAAAACTAATCGATCCTTTCACACCCACAGAAACAACGATAAATACCGATCATCCAAACGCTAAAGATGACTTTAAAATTGTACAAAATTTACCGTTGAGCATGAGACTTTCCAATCCACCAATACCTCTCGATCTCGTAGTTAGATTGTGTGTAGGAGATTACTTGTCAATAGCTTTGATGACACTAACAAACGTAAGTAGGCGAACTTCTTCGCCTAAAGTTATATCAGTCGCACAAAAGTTAACAAGTATGCGTGTAAGTACACGTAAGCACGGGGTTAGGCTGATGTACTTAATAGCTACTATGCATGAGCTTATAGACTTTCTGCAGAAAACATGGGCAACCGAGAACCATCATTCAGTACGACAAGTTTTATTCGAGGCATTCCAGAAATGTTTTCTCACAAATCCAAATCCTGAAACTTGGTCTTTATATTGTCAAACTATGTCGACGTTGAGTCTCAATGATGAAGCATTGCTTTTGGACATAAAGCTGTTTCCCGAGATTCCTAATGAATACGTAGTAAGATATCTCGATCTATGGCTCAAAACGATAGACGATTTTCGAGGAATGGGACTGGACGACCAGAAAACAAACAAATACATTGTCAATTTCTTAGCGACGCTTACTGCATCTATTTTCAATCTTTTATCTGAAGAATTTGCTGAAAATATACTTCGAAGATTTTTATTCCATATGGATAGCAATGTATCCAGCGCAGCAAGATGTTTTACAATATCGTATATTTTATCAGAGGATCAGGATAAATATGCAGCACGCATCAAAGTATTCGCCGATATCTTTCGTAACGCAGTGACAACTTATTGGAATGTACCCCATCCTAAAAAAATATACTTTTATCCAATCAACAAAGCCGTACGTTTATTCATAGATGATTTCGTCAGTAGCTACATGAATAAATTCTGCTTTAATAAATCTATTAATCCGAAAGTTATCGATAATATGCAAATGATATTTTCATCTGTCTTGTCACCTAGACAGGACGCGAAGTCTTATTTATTGTTGACATACGCCAAGAAGTTGCAAGAATGCACATCAACCAATAACTCCTTTGGTTTGAAACTTGGTCAGCAGTTACATGAATTAACCGATATTTTCTCATCGTTATTAGTCTTGTTTATGACCGAGATTCTCAAGTACTTCCTAAGTAAAGTATATAAACGTTCCAATTTGGAAGAAGTCAAGCTTAGTGTCATAGAAGGCCTCATTGAAGCTGGTAATACGGATTCCTCTTTTATGGCTGTGACAATGTTACCATCGACGATCCAGACGAAACACGTAGCAAGATACGATCGAATCGTTGAAAAGTTACGAGGAATGCATGAGGAGCTTGCTACTATGACCGTTTTATGCAATCATTTAAATGAAACGGACTTGCAAATTACTTAAACGAATCGAGTGAGTTATATATTGTTGTGTATTCTCCGCAATATTTTGTTGCGATAAATAACGCGTTTTGTTATTATATAATGATGATTGAATCGTAAAACCTTTATACATGTTAAACTATTAATGCGTATATCTTTAATAGAAGTCATTGAATGTTTATAGAAGAAAATATTTTAAATAGAATAATTATAGAATATTTTCTATTTTACAGGATATGAATCTAAAGTTATTTTCTTTCTTTTTCAGAAAATTATTTAAAATATTTCTTGAAGAAATGAATATTATAGGAGCTGTTAGTCCGATGGATAAGATAAAGACATGCATATTTTTACAGCGATTATACACGAACAAAAGTGTGTAAATTATACATTAAAGATTTATCAAAGTATAAATAAATATATTTTAAAATAAGTACCCTGGTATTGTATAGCATATATCCATTTTAATTAATTATAAATTATTTAATATGCTTCACACAATACATTATTTATTTCAATACATTAAAGCAATTCAAGTAACTGATGAATGTACTTTTTATGGCGCGCGATGACTCAATAAAATAATTTTCTAGTATCTTCCTTGAATAATCCTTTTATGAAGTAAAAGACTTAGAGGTTCGAAAACAGAAAACAACAGAAGGTTTTTTTTTTACTTTAAATTGTACGCCGTGCGATTTTAAAACTGATTTAATAATAGGTTCTGTTCGCGTTGTTTAAAATTCTCAAAAATTTGAAAAGAGAAAGTGAAGATGCTCGGTACAAAAGGTACAAGCAACGCAAACAGACCTAAACCTAATATATTGATTGTTCATATTGGATCCGCCATTTTAAATTCTGCAAATCCGGATGTGGATTCATAACGGTGATCCAAACATACACATACCATTATTAAATACCTAAATTTTATAAAACAGTAACAGAAAAGGAATTATAGATAAATATTCAATTAAATAATGTCAATTATTGAATATTATAATGTTAAATAATATATAATTAAAAATAAAAATAAAATCAGATAATTTATTATTGATCCAGATTGATATCTAGGATTGATAAATGGGAAATGAGTAATATAGGCAAAAATATAATAGCCTACGTTTTATTTTATGAACGTTACGACGTTTTAAAAAATCAGTTAACATCTAATATTATAATTTTTAATCAATTTATGTAGCTAATGATAATGCAATCATCCAATTTTATTATAAATTTTTATATTTTTAGAAAAGATTTATTGTAGAATATTTTATATTTATTGTATATGTTGAATATATACTTAAGAAAATGTACAATTACTCTTAAATTATATTATAGAAATATTGCAACATGAAATATTACACATTTAGTAAAATCTTAAATATAACGGCTTTTTTAAATAATCCCAGACAGAATAAACTTTCAAGGGATGTCTTTTTTGTGGTAAAAAAAATTCTTGATTATATTATTTCAGTTTTAAGTAATTCATCTTTAAGTAGGTGGCTTTAACATAGGAGATTCACCTTTTTTTGGACTTGAATTAATTTCTTGTTGCTCCAATCTACGATGTCTTAACATTGTGGATATTACTCCATTAAAACTAGCAATTTTTTTCTTGGCACTACCTTTTGGAGTACTTTCGCCAATCCTCCGAACAGGCAATCTTGGTAATGACATTTCATCCATAAAATCAAAGTCAGACTTTTCTTCAGTTCTGTAAAGAATGTCAATATATACAAACAAAACTAAAATAATTAAAAATTGCTGTTGAAAACTTACTTATATTCTGGAGATTCAAGCTCTTGTTGTAGATTGTTTGAAGGAACAGGGGAAGGTCCTCGTCTGCCAGGACACTTCCATTCAAGTTCTAGGATGCCATTATTTACTTTCAAACCTTCAATTAATGAGAGTATCTCCTCAGCCTTTATATTCCATTTATGCTATACAAATAGAAAAATATAAAAAATATTTGTTGAAAATTAACGATAAGGTTTTAAATGTAAACTTAGACATTTATTAGTAAGTAGTAAAAAAAAACAATCAATTAGATATATACGTGTAAAAAAATCTTATAAAATTATACAGATTATACATAATGTCCTAGGATTTGATTAAAGATTGAAAATATCAAATATGATTCTATTTTACCTTTTCATTAATTTCATATTTCTCATCATCTGAACACTCTACAGACCAATCTTCTTCAGTGCGTTCCATTTTCTTTGGTAAATGTTAAAAAGACTCCATCAACCTCAAATTTTGATAAAAATACACTGAATTGATGCGTTTTCGCGTAAAAATAAAGATTTAATAAGAAAAATGTGTCGCTTTGTTCCGTGTGTAAACCGAAATATTAATCATTAAAAATAAATTTGACAACTCTCTATTCAGGTTAGGAAAACTGTCAGCCGCGAAATACTGCGATGCGAGCACGCGCTGCGGTCATATTTTCATGCATGGTGAAAGTTACTAGTTATTTGCCTAATTTATGCTGGATTCATCCTGCATCCGATTTGCATCTTACGACGCTCTGCAACCAATCAGAAAACAGGATTCCGATGATG
>NW_017295773.1:358689-394843 GCF_001594075.2 Trachymyrmex cornetzi | reverse complement strand
GGGAGGGCTCCGATTGCACACATCGCATATTGCACACATGTATCGCTGATTGGCCAATTTAAAAATAAAATAATCTCATTGGCAAAACAGTGAAAAATTGGGAAGATTCCGTTTGCCTACAGTTCTAATTGTACACACCACTCATATAAACTGGTGCCTAGTAATTTTTCACTGTTTTGCCAATGAGATTATTTTATTTTTAAATTGGCCAATCAGCGATACATGTGTGCAATATGCGATGTGTGCAATCGGAGCCCTCCAGAAAAATTACTAGGCACCAGTTGATATGAGTGGTGTGTACAATCAGGGGTTCTATTCTTGAAAAGAAACGTATACGAAAGTCTAGGGAAATGCTACAGTATACGTTACGTATACTATAGTACTTCCCTAGACTTTCGTATACGTTTCTTTTCAATAATAGAGCCCCAGAACTGTAGGCAAACGAGATCCTCCCTATACATTGGACGCGGAAACACTTGTCGCGCGCCAAAATGAGACGCGGTAACATCTGATCTGTTTCTGTTCCTGCACTAGACTGTTCCAGAACTCTCTTTCTCGCTTTAAATAAATATCGAACGTATATCTATCTCACTTTAAGTTCCAAAATTGTACACTAGTTCAGCCACAAAAACAGACCTATGTTCGCGTAGTGTTTGATAGTTCGTTTCTGACTCTTGTTTCGAATGCAAACATCGAGTGAACAAATTTTGATACGAACTCACGATGCAACTTGTTACATCTATATAAATATTCGAAACATATGCATATATTTCTTAAAAATTGTATATTTATGACAGAGTGCTTTATAAAGAAAGTTTTAACATTTTTTAACCATAAATAAATATTCAGTAATACTGTTTATCACATTTTTTTTCTAACTTGTTTATATGTTCTGAAAAATAACTTTAAACTAAAATGAATATTTTCATTTTTTAGGTAAAATAATGAGCAAAAAACCAATTCGAACTTATCAGAGAAAAGCTACAAAGAAACCTTTTATGAATCCATTGACATCTGCTGTATCAAGTGAAAAATATTTTGTGGGAAACAGTCATTTTAAAAATGAACTATTTAATGATTCTTTAAATTATGATCTATTTGAAACGACATTTGACAGGCTTGCCAAAGATGTAGTGTAAGAAAAATTTATAATAAGTAGATTGAACATGTTCATATTTCATGAATTTATTTATTTTTGTTTATATTTTATATGAATTTATTTTTATTTATGTGTGTTATATTTATCAAAGATTTTGTATGCTTATATGTGTATATTTAATCCTTTATGTATATTTCGATACAGAGTACCTCCTATGCCATTGGATAAAAATCAAAATGATTCATGGGAAAGCAGTAGCAGTGATGGTGATATTACGAATGCAGCAAGTCTGAAATCTGAACATATAGATTTTGATTCTTTTATACACAATAGTACACCTAGTTCAACAAATGTTAGTCATAAATCAGGTCGTACATACAGGAAACCAAAAAAATCTGAATCAGAAGTCATGGTTTCTATAGGAATGTTGTCTAAAAAAACAAAAAAAGTATCAGTTAAAGATAAAATATACTTAGAAAAAGCACAGGTATGTCCAGTTTTTTTTTAAATAAATGATTGAATTTATTTTTAATTGTATGTATTAATAACTAGGGGAAGAAGAGACAAGCAAACAAGATAAAAAAAAAGAAAGAGCTAAAAAATAAGTCTAAGCCTAGTCGCGTATGCAATGAACAGATATCTCATATAAATTCTAATGCTCTAGATAATTTGGAAGATGTCTCGTATAAAAATGATATTTTATGCAGCAATACCCATGAATCTTTGCTACAAAATATTTTAAAGATTGACAAAACAATTACATCACAAAATCAATTAGTTACAATTAATGAATCCATTGCTGATTTTAAGCATATAGGAAACTATCAACAAATCATCAAACCATGTTTTGTTATATTAAATCCTTGTACGGTGCAGAATTACATATTGAATCATGAAAAGTTTCCAGAAAATAAGCAAGATATATTGCATGATTCAAAATGCTTGTTACAAGATACTTTACAAACTAAAAAAAATATTTCTAAAGTACAAAGTACTGTTTCGCGATCAATCTCAATTGAACATAATGAGTTTGATGACTTTAAACATACGTTAGTTAAACATTGTTCTGTAGTATTGTGCAATAATATTAAAGATCAGCATGTATTACAAAGTAAAAGAAACGAAGATACCATCAATATAGAAGATAAATCAAACATATCACATTCGGTTTTCTGTAACTCATCTGAAATTACTCCAAACTGCAACAAAAGTATTGAATTTACATCATATGATACGAAGAAAAAAAGAGATCTAATAAAAAATAGTTTTGTAAAAGTAGAAAGATTAGAAATAGGAGAGTTTGCAAAAGAAAATAATACAGTATTTGAAAAAAAACAAAACATATTTTCTAGCACTCCTTTTAGCAAACGAGTCAAATCTAGTTTAGTAGCATTATCCCCTATTAACTCTAACATTTATAATAAATCACATTGGAGTCAAGAAGGTTCATTAATAACTACAGAAGAAGATATTTCCGACATCGATCAGAAAAATTCTCATTCTTTGTTTACGATATCGAAAGATTCTAAACTCAAGTTCACAGATGTACAGGAACAGCAAACACAAATTTTATTGTCTCAGAAATCACAAACTACAGATTCTGTTGTCAAAAATGGAGCAATGTCTTACAAGAATGATGTTCATGCAGCTGTTACTCAGAAATATAATACAGAATGTGATGTTAAAACGGAAATTCCGTATTTATTAAATGTGTCTACTTATCACTCACGATCATTATTTGACGATACAACATATAGTCATAATCATTCGCCGAAAAATACAAATGAAGATAAAATAAAAAAGAAACGTTCTGATACGTGTAAGTTTATAGAAACTATCATAGTAGATTCATCCATTGATTTATGTTTAAAACAAAAGCAATTATCAAGTAGTAATAAAGCTGATGCTAGCTCACTGTATATATCACCTTCAAAAATATGTTTAACATTCAAAGATATAGATAATATGCAAAAAAATAAATTTAAAGAAAATCATGATATAACAGGAATAAATACAATAGAAGCAATTCATGAGAGCCTTAAAGATAAAACTGTTAATAAACACAGTTTATTTGATGAAAGTCGAGATAATATTAACATGGATGCTCGTGTGTTACTTACACGATTAGATGATCCGATTAGAATAGGAAGGAGAATGCAATATCCCAAATGGCATTTAAGTATGGTAAATATTTCCGATAGTGTAAATAATGAAGCCGTACAATCGAACAACGAAGTTCACTATGTCACAATTGACAAAGACCTTTCTAATGTTCAATCAGCACATAATTCTGAGCATTCTAAGAATGCAAATTTGTCTCGCAATCACTTTAAATCCTTCATGGCTCAATCATATAGTGATGCAAATGAACAAATGAATCAATCTATTTTTTTAACACCGGGCAAATCTTGGGCTAGATCTTTGTCAATATTAAATAATATAAACGATGAATCTAATTTAGACGAATTAAATATCGGAAAGGGGAAAAAATGGAGAGACAGCGTCAGAAATATATTGGATATGCAAAAACAAGGTATTTTTTTATTTCTTATTTCTTTACACCAATTGATTCATCTTTTTGGTCTCTGTATTAAAGTATTAAAGTATGGTAACTTAAAAAATTAATAAATAGTTTACGAGATATTCTTATCTTACAAAGATAAAATGATAGATTAAAATGTGACAACCTGTATGTTTTTTGTGCAAATACTTAAGGATCATCAATTAAGGTATTAAAAGTTTGTATAAATATTAATATTTGTAATTTACTTGAAAAACAATTGAAGGTAACTTGTTAAACAAAATTGTTATTTAGAAGCACTAACCAATAACATCTTATAAACACATATAATAAGAGATCTTGAATGATTTTTATATTTAATTTTTACATTTTGATACTGTTTTTTACATTATACAATTTTTAAAGTGATAATATTTCAAGATTTAATACATTTTTATAATAATGAGATTGAACAAATATAAAAAAAGTTTTGATACTTACCTTTAAAGTCTTTACTAAATGGGTAAATTTTGTAGTATTTATAATCTGATAATATTATATAATGTGTATGTAGTGGCAGACAATATTAAAATTATAATAATCGTTATGTGCAGGAATTTTCCAAAGTTGTTTGAAAAAGGGTAAAGATGATACGAATTTATCTAGCGGTAAGCTTAACATATCAAACGCATCATCGTTCAACAGTAACAAATGTAAAGAATTTGATTTAGCGAGTTATCCTAGATTTTCTAAAAGGATCTCGGTGAGAGTTGTGCTTAATAGTACAAACACTAAGTATGAAATCAAAGACACTCCATTTCTTGAGGCATTTGGAATAACTGCAGAAAAATTTTCAAACTCGAAATTATCATGTAAGTACTTTTAATCACATATTGCTGTGCACAGTTTACTCGTTTTACGGCACTACATATTACACAGAATTTTATATTAATAATTAGTACAAATTAAATAAATATTTACAGACCGGGAAAAATCATTGATACATAACAATCAAATTATCAGTAATCATTCCAGTACTGCAAGGGATGTTGTTTTACAGAGATGTTCACAAAACTGTTATATTCCTTTTGAAGATTGTTTTCCAGATTTGTACGCAGATCTTAATATATATTTATACAAATTTTGTTTTAATTAATATAAATATATATAAATTGTAACATTTATTATTCTGTTTTTATTGATAGGTATTTGAAACATTGCCATAAAATAGGTGAAGGTGTTTATGGAGAAGTTTTTCTTCATGAATGTGAGGGTAAAAAATCTGTTATAAAAATTATTCCTATAGAAAGTGAACAGTTAGTCAATGGTGAACCACAAAAGAAATTTAATGAAATATTGTCAGAAATTGTGATTGCAAAGTGAGTCAATTAATCAATTGTATGCACATATTGGTGACATTATTGACAAAAATCATGAAAGAAGATATTTACAGGGAATTGGATAATCTAAAATTAAATGATACCTATAAAACTAATGGATTTGTAGAAGTTAAAAATATCAGCTGTATTACAGGAAAATATCCAGAGAAGCTCTTAGAACTTTGGAATATTTATGACAATGAGAAAACGTCCGATAATGATTCTCCATCGATGTTTGATGAAAATCAATTGTATATTGTTTTTGAACTGAGTCACGGTGGGGAAGATCTTGAAGCCTTTTTATTTCAAACTGCGGAGGAGGCTTGCGCTCTATTTTTACAGGTTAATTGTTTATATCATCGATATATCAAATGACAATGTTTGATGAATTATTAGTCCATCATTGTTCATAAATTTTTGTATTTTATAGACTGCATTGGCCTTAGCAGTTGCGGAAAAAGCACTTGAATTTGAACACAGAGATTTGCATTGGGGTAATGTATTAATATCAAGAACAAAAGAACAATATATATATTATAATCTCGGAGGGAGAGAGATCAAGTTTCCTAGTAAAGGTGTAAAGGTTTGTTCTACGAAAAATATTTTAAATACTGTTGCAACTTTTTTTTATAATCCTATTAAATTTTTCTCAAGGTATCTATAATAGATTTTACCCTATCGAGGATGTTATACCAAGGATGTTGCATATATAATGATCTTGCACTAGATCCAGCTTTATTTACTGCTCATGGTGAATATCAATTTGAGATTTATCGTCTTATGCGAGACACAATTCAGTAAGTCACATACATTTTATTTCTTACCTTTTTCTTATATACTGTTTGTTTGTACTCATATGTGTATTTCATATGTGCAGGAATGATTGGCGAAAATTTGAACCATATACAAATGTTTTGTGGTTGCATTACATTTTGGATAAAATGATTACTGCGGTAAGATACAAAAAGAAAAACTTGAAAGTTCACAAGCACGCTGTTATTAGATTAAAAGAATTTAAAGACATAATTTTAAACTATAATAGTGCATACGACTTTGTAATCAATTCTAATAGCGTCGTGTAACTATGATGCAAGCCCTTATAAAATGTTTCTATAATAAATCAAATTTTTTGAAATTTTCTAGATATTCTGTTATATATTTAGCTTAAGTATAGTTATATATATATATATTTACAAATGATTATTAAATTATTCTAATATTAAAATAAGAAAATTATGATATTGATATGACTCGTTTTGATATTTTACATACGTATTATATAATAATTGTTTACGATTAAAATTAATTCACATTCTTTGTTTCTTTTTTTAACTTCATATTTTCTTCATAGAATGTAGACATAAGAAATATATTTTCCATACTACAGTAATAAATATATATAATACTTTAGGAATGTTTTCTTTTATTGTTTTAAGATTATTATTTTTATATAATGAACTAATATCAGCTTATATATATATATAATTTTCTGTTTTTAATTCTTAATGAGATTACATTATAGATTTATGTGAATTAATTATGGAAGTTATAAAGTTATACGAAGTTCAATATAAATTTTACGTTCTTTTCATTATATTTCTGCTAATTAAAGCCGGTATTTTCTATTTGTGACTTCATAATTTGTTTTAAATTTATTTCAATTTCTTTGACATAATGCATTTAATGCAAACTCTCTGTCTAAAACATTTAAACTATATAAAATTACGCGGATGTAAGAGGAAAGAACGCTATTTTATTGCTTTAATTATTAAATATACAATGTATGCTAATGTACAATGTATTCTTTGCTTCCTGTTTCTTGCTTTTTATATCATACCTTTTTTCTTTTTTGCGACCGTTTTATCGACACACAAGTTTCTTTTCATATGTATATTCTTGTCTCTTCCGAAGTTCATCAACTTTTATATCGACCGACAGAAAGCGAAAAGTTGGGTAAGAGGCAAAAAAAACAAGTAATAAAAAGTAAGAAACAAGAAACCAAGAACACATTGTAGATTAGGCTTAGGTATTGGTAAACTCCTTCAGCAATAAAATTGTGATACAAAACGACGTATCAGTTAAGTGGAGCAAATTTATAAAGTGGCGGCAAAATTTTTCGCCAATCGTACATCCTTTGGCGTCTAAAAGACGTCTTATGTCTCAATGTGTTGTCTGGATATATATTGAGCTACACCAGATTTTATATTATATATATTACATTAGGATCATTACTGTGTGCTATTCTTGCATTCATATTTTTTGGAAACATTATTTATAGGATTCTGTGTATGCCATAAATTTCAATCAAAAAGGAAATTTCAAATAATATAAATATAATAATTGCATTTAATATTTAGAAAATAATGCAATTATTTATATTTATTATTCGAAATTGTCTGCTTTAATAAGGAAGATGAAACGTTAACTACTTAGACTCAATTTCGATATTAATAAATATACATCGATGTAATAATTGTTTGTATTTATTTTTATGTCTGCAGTACATCCCTCCCTCTCGCTTAATAAAGTAAAAAAAAAATGTATAAAATTCTTGGCAATTGAATTAATCAAAGTTAAATTTGCTCTTAATATTGCTTTGAAAATCCAAAATCAAAATTGAGTTATTTGCGCTGTTATTTACACTATAGGAAAAATTCATTCAACCATACTCGTGCATTACTTCCTGGCAACAATAATGTATATTTTGTGATTGTATAATAATTTAACAAAATTTATAAAATATATATTTTTCAACGGGATCTTTTTATTACTTTATATGCTAAAATTGAGACATTTAGCATTTTTAGCGAGAAAGGGACAAGCATTTCAAAAGCCCGCTGAAATCGAAATCTCCTTAAAATTTTTCATATATCTGAAATATATTCTAGTTTCTCAGTCTATAATATTTGAAAAGAGAACTTTAAACTTTTCAGATTTCACGAGATTTTATCAGAAATTATAAAATGAGAAATCTTATACTCAATAAAAAATTTTTCACACACACACACATGCATGAATATATTAACGTCAAAATGATATTAAAATGAATCAGAAATGATTGAAAAATGACTTTTAATGATCATTTCGGATCAGTACGTCATTTTGACATCATTTTGATATAATGACTTTTGTTGTTCTGCTTGGATATAAATGTATGTATAAATTAATATACATAAATGTATAAACGTTCATAAATATATTATAATTATATGTATATGAAATATGTCTATACATATACATACGTCCAAACATCCTTTTTTCATTTCTATAATTATATACTTTTCAACATAATAAAAATAATAGTAATAATAATGAGAAAACATTAAAAATGATTAAAAGGATAATTTTCACATTATATATTTGTTTTAGAAAAAATCAAGTTTAGAGAAATTTAAAAGAATTGCTCATATATACAATATATAATTGTTTAACATTAATAAACAACAAGGATGGAGTGATACCTAAGTGGCGTTCGAATGGGAATTTGAACGTAGCTTAATTAGCATGTCAGCATGGAATATAATCAGAAAATTCAGAAAAATCATGGAAATAATATGGAATATAAGAAATAAAAAATTCATGAGCATATAATAGCATGGAACAGAACCATAAATGTGCAGAAACCGTAACACATTATCTGTCGGAAGATGACTACGAAGTAATGCGCATGTTTTGTGCACATGGAGGCGCTGGTGGATGGAAGCAGACGGAAATCAGGAATCATCAGTGGATTAGTGGATGTTTCTTTCAAAACTTCTCTGTAACAAGTAACAGCTAAACAGCATGCAGCTACAGTATATGTAACCTGTAGCAGCCAGTTAACAGCGTTATTCGAGACTGTTCGAGACTATTGCAGACTATTCGAATGTACATTATATACAGGTTACATTTTCAAGAAGAAAGATACAACTTGTATTCGTATCAATCACGTGTCTTGATTAAATACAAGTTAAATGATGGCAAATAACAACAAGAGTACCTTTATTACCGTACCTGGCTTCTGTCCGGATTGTGGTTCAATTTTACCTTTGCTTGGGGAGAAAGGAGGAGTTACATGTTACACATGCAAAAGAGAATGGGGTGCTGAAGGTACCACTGTACGATAATTCAAAAAATTCTGCAAAACACTATGAGATTAAATTATTAATTTCTATGATTATTTTCCAGTTTTTGGCAATATGGAAATGATACATACGATCCATTTTAATACTAAGGATAGTTATGTGTCTGTCAAAGAAGAAGTTGATAGTGAAGATGACGCAGATGGACCAACAGTGGAGCGAGAATGTCCTCAGTGTCATAATGATAAAATGTCCTATGCAACATTACAATTGAGGTCTGCTGATGAAGGACAAACTGTATTTTTCACATGTACCAAGTGCAAGTGCGTATCTGTATATAGAAATTATTATTGGCTTAATATTCAGACATTACTTTTATATTAAATTAAGTTTTTATATTGCTAGTACTTTGTTAATGAATAAATCATTATTTGCAGATTCAAGGTAACAGAGAATTCTTAATATGGATTTAGTATAAAACTATATTTTATTTTATAAGAAATACTGTATAGAACATGTGATTCTTTTTTATTTTTCAAAAATAAAAGTTTACATTCTTGTACTGTATAGAATGATTAAAGAAATAAATTCTAACACTTTAGAGTATTTTTTATTTTATATTTTACATTTGACATCTATTTTTTAAAATAATAATAAAATATATTGCGATATTAAATATCGTAATACATATTATTATTATTTTATAAGAGAAGAAATACTTTAAAAAATATTTAAAGTATAAAATAATAATTTTTTCGCTTTTTATTTAAGAAGTTTTACAAATTACTCTTAACCAAAACATTGACCTCTGTTACACGGCACGCTTTACACCGAAGTTATAACATCGATATGAAACTGATCAATCATAGCTATTCCTCTGAAGAATGGAATGACTGATTGGCCAGTTTCATAACATCGATGTTATAACTTCGGCGTAAAGCGTGCTGTATAAACGTAATAATTCTTTGCAAGTATTAAACTTGTATTTTCCGTTTTCTAATTCATTTGTGTCAGAATAAGATTATTTCTTTGACTATAGAAACATGGACTCCTAATCCCCGCTTCTTTTCCTCTTGAAAGAAGCATAATGAACATCCCTTATCATATTACTATAGCTAGGCCAAGCTAGATCTTTTGCCCAAAACGCGGGAAATTTGAATGTCAATATCGGAGAATAAGTAGATTTAAGGAGAGATGTTGAATGTATTGCTGTCTCGATTTGTTCAGCTGCGTTCAATATCAATAGACATTGTAGCACATCCTCAGACTTCCTATCATTAACGACGAATCTCTTGATATGGTTCAATGAGCAGGTTCTAAGGGCGTTGATATCCTTGCCGAACGAATGAAAAATCCGCGAGTACCATCGGGTCCTGATGGCATTCTTGTCACATTCTCAGGCACATGCGTCATCGCGATGCTATTGTTACTCCTCGATCTATAGAATACATTCTGTTCCGAATTTGAGGAGCACAAGGATGATCTTCTAATGTTCATATCGAAATCGCGACTATATGTCGAGAGTCTTCTTGGTAATGGTCCACAATCGGCCGATCCACGACGATTTGCGATATAGCAGATTCCCCGGCATTCCATCGGAGGACCTGTGATAAATGATGAATTAATTGTATCATTTCGAATAAATATATATTGATACTTTGCATAATACGTAGACAAGTTTATGCTGTGGAATGTATGGTCGATGATTTCATCGTGACAATATCGTATATATACAAGAGATACATATATTATTACTAACCGGTGGAAGGACAGCAAGAGTAACGATGATTTTCATGATGATAGAAACTTTTTGAGTAACTTGGATGAAGAAAAGCTGTTTCGGAACCAGACGAACAGGTGGAATAACGTCTACCAGAGTCTGAGCTGGAACCGGAACAGGAAGATAGACGCCGAAACATAAAACCGTTCTCGGAACTGGATAGGGAGCAGGAAGACAGCTTACGAGATAAGCACGCATCTGATGATGGCATTCCTGCTATAAAAATATAAATGTTCTAAACGGCTTGTTCCATACGGGGCATCATTAATTAAAAAATTTAATAACATAAGTGAAAAAATTACATTCTCACTTGATCGATTTTATTGATATCTTTTGTTATTTATTTATTTTACATGTTTGATAAATTTAAAATCACTTGTATAACATTGAGACATAAAGATGTATTGCAAGAATTATAATTCTTAAAATAAATCCTACATAATCAATCAAATTTTTCTTTTCTTTAACAACAAAAATTTATCAAGACACCGATTGTTTTTGAGTTTCGTTCACTACTTACGTGCAAACCCGTGCACAGGTGATAAAAAAAGAGAATAAAAACAGGGAAAATGATTTCTCTTTGCTATGACAAAATTTTTATTTAAAATTTAATTTCAGAAAAATCTAATATCAAATGTCAAAAATGATAAAAAAATTGACGAAGAAAGATTGACTAGTCAATGAATTAAATTAAAATCAACGGTTAAATAGTTCGTCTGTGATATTCTGTATGTATAATATACAAACGATGTATTTTTTTTCTTACGACATGATACCTTGGAAAGGATAACTTGTATTATGGACGTGATACATCGGATATCCTTGAAAACCTCTTTTAAGCCTTACTCTCCCATCCTCGGGCTCAGATCCACTGGGACAACTCGATGAATTGTGATTATCTTCTCTTGTTCTATTTGGGATACATTTCTTCGTAGGCTGTTTCTTCTTCTTGTCAACCGAGTGACGTAATTCGAATACTTGTACGTCACCCAAGGCCATTTGTATGGCGATTCGCGCAGAAGCTGAGTCCGTGAATTCGATCACAGCATATTCTTCGATGGAGGCCCATTCCGGCCTTTTAGTGATTGCCTGTCGCACCTAAGTAACGGAGATTGTGAAAATTTATTTCTTACTTCAACATTGATAGATCTGTCATTAAATATTAAGAGTATTACGAAAGCGAGATTGATGCACGTAATCATCCGCGATTTATAATTATTTATATATATGTATGTATGTGTATACGAACAAAAATCTGTGTGTGTATACGTGTATGCGTATGCATATCTAATACATATACAATGCTGCAATATGATAATCCGGTAAATAATTTACATTTCTTCAAACTTGATGTTTTTTAAAATAAATAGTGTGAAAATTATCCTTTTAATTATTTTTAATGTTTTCACATTACTATATTATTATTTCTATTACACTAAAAAGTATAATTTTACAAAAGAAAGAAGAATGTATGAACATGTACGGGCATATTACATATATAATTATAAATGTTTATGAATATTTATGTATGTTATTTATACATGTTTATAAATGTTCATGCATAAAAATTTTTTTACCGGGAAATGCGATACTTATGTATATGTATACCAATAAATCTACTTGTTCCACGCGTGTACGACATTAAAAACATCCCAGCAATAAAAGGCCAAATTACTGTAACGTACGTACACGTTATATTATAGTTATATTGTTGAATGGGAAATTACATTACTAACATGTACATTACATGTAATTTGGTATTTGCTGGGATTTAATCTGTATAAATTACAAAGGAAAATTTCAAATCAATACATTATACATGATGTAATACATGGCATATACATCTTTTGCTAGTAATACAATTAAGAAAGACGTGATTTTCTAAAGACGTAAACAAAATAGAAAATATAAAATGCAGAAGAACTTGGTTAAAGGAACAGTTGACGTAACGAATGATCCAATCGAATAATCTCTTACTGCAGGAAACCTTACGTATCTTATGGATCAACTGTAGCTTGTTAACGGGGGGATATCATATAAAAGTTAATTGTAACATATATACGAACATTACATCACAGAGTATTAGTCCATGCCGTGATTATGTCATGGTAGAATGCAATTATGGAAAATTTGATGGGCGACAGGGAATAGAAATGGAAAATTTGATGGATGACAGGATGGAAATGTGGTAAACAAGCATTATCCATGTTACCGTTAACTATTATCATTAAACTGGGGCAAAGTTCCGATTTGTTGGATTATTGACAGTAATTGAGGGAATTGTAAGTTACAATTTGTAACACTAGGAATTACGTGAATTACATTAATTTATGTAGGGATAATTAGTACTCTTTCTCTCTCTTCTTATTTACGTTGCTTTATGCTCATTTTTACCTTATGTTCTCCAAAAACTGGTCGAAAAAGATAATAAAATAGCAAAGAAGAGAGGCACATGTGATGCTAACGATATAATTATATATTTCAAAATTATGTATCCCGTATCTTTATATATAAAACAGATTGTCTAAAGTTGCGAACATTCGAAATTCGCATGCATTTCTTAATCTTAGCGCAATAAGCGCTAAGATCCGAAAATAGGATTATCTCAATTGATTTAAATCTAATATAATCATTTAAATCTATTTGAAAATGCGTCTAAATGGAAAAACTGAATTGGGTAAATATCGCGTTGCAGAGCATATTCGAAATAGTAATGTTTTGCTATCCGTTATTCGTATTCGAGAATGTATATACATCTTGTTAAAAAGAAAAGGCGTTTTACCTCGGGAGGTACTGGACGTCCAGGTTTAAGCACCCTTATCAACGCTATTTCACCGCAAGGCTTAAAAATTTCAGCGACAGATTCGACCGTTAATTTTTCTACCGGTAATCCAGCTGCTAAAATGGTCCTGGAAGGAGCTGTCTGATCAAAATGTGGTAAAGGATTCACTCTACGCAGCTTAGTCCCTTGTGAATTAAGCTCGAGCTTTTTAGACCTCGTTAAAGCCGCTCCGACCACTCTCCAATCCCTGCTGAGATGTTTGACCTTTTTGAAGCTGGATATCAATTTAAGAGATACGTAGCCTTCTTTGTTCCTTTTCACGTGTTTCAATAAAAACGCATCCTTTATTATATTATCGTCAGAAAAGTAGTATTCCACTTGAGCGCATATTTTGTCGGCTAACTCATCATTCGGTGTCACGAAATCGTTAGTCGTTTTCTTAAACGTTGATTCCGTTGATTCTATTAAAGACTCCGACGATATAACATTCACTTGTTTCTGCTCTATCAGTTCTTTCGATGTAACATCATCCAGAGAATCCGCACCCGAATCTTGATCAGTATCACTCTTCTTTACAATCCTGATCTCGTTATCGTAATCTGACAAGTCGGCCTCATCGCTCTTGGATCCTCTTCGGTCGAAAGAAAGGCTTACGTCGCTGTCTACGGAGGAAATACTGTCTTTTGTTTCAGATTTCTTCATACGTGGAGGTGAGGACAATATATTGTTGATCTGCTCCTTTAAGTCTTGAGATACTTGAAACTCCATATTTTTATCAAAGTAGGGAGACTATATTTCAAAATTATAAGAAGGCAACTATATAGTTGGCAACTTTAACGCGTTGGTATAATTATTTTCTTTCTTCAAATTTTAACTATTTTTTTCTATTTTTACATAAAGAATATATGTATATGTCATTGCTAAGTCATTGCATTTTCTTTTTTCTAACACACTGACGTTTTGTCAATTAAAAAAAAAAGATTTCAGAATACAAAGATAGAAATTGAATGAGAGCGCACTCGTCGCTCACTGACCTTCCACTCTGTGCGCGATCCGTTTTATAGCTGCGGCCAAGTTCGATGCGTGGCAAAGCTGCAATGGCCTTCTTGAATACCGGTCAAGAATGAAACATTCGGCGAACGACCGAAGGGCACTCGAATTGAACCTTGAGCGAAGGAAAGGGAGTTTATAACGCAATTATTAAATGTATGCCAGAATATAAGAGAATTTTGAAATTATCTTTTGTTCGCGCACGCACGTAAAAATAATTGAAATGATCAAAATAAATTTTAATAATTTTGGATAATATATATAAATTTCAAAATATATTAATTTTAAATGATATCGATACCTTCGGCATTTACGATCTCATTGCTTATTATAGACACGAACTGTTTATGTTACGTATCTGCAATGTATAATTGTGTGGAATGTAGGTATCACGAACAATTGCACACACACGCACAATTGTTGATCACAGGCAGGAAGAACTTAAGACGGCGAACTTAACCAGTCTTGACCTCGCTAAGGCCCTGAGGGTATATTCGCAAACGACTCTCATTGGATCTGTACGCCAATAGCATAATAATATATAGGTCAAGTTCGGTTGGCCACATATATGGCCAACCGAAGGACAAAGTTAGCTCTGTGAATCGTCAAAAAACGAAAGGATTCGGTCCCTCGCCCCAGACCCCTAAGGCCTTAATGCTTCATACTCCCCAAATCCCACATTGCCATTACTGCTCCGCTATGCTCCAAAGGCCAGTCAGGTCCCCTTCTGCTTCTACGATTTTTTTCACTACTCTTAGGGGGAAGTTCGAGGCTCCACATCGCATCGTGCACACATCAAGCCGGATTAAAAGATAGAGGGTGATTGCCTTGGTTTCAGCTGAAGATTAATCAAGGAGAAGAGTGAAAGAGACGTGGGAGGAGAAACTGATCGTCTCGATGATTCATCTAAATTACTTACTTATATAGACAATATACATGTATTACATCTTTTAGGATTTGAATGTGTGCATGTGTGTACGCGCGCGTCATGCACGCGCGTGTATTTTTTAAACAATAAGAATCTTATTTAAGACTTTTTAAAATAATAGTAGCATGAGATAAAAATGATTTTCACTAGTCATCCTTTTCAAAACAGTGAAGCTATTTTTCTTTTATTTAAACGATAGAAACAGTATAATGTTAAGTAAATTTTTGTCATTTCATTCTATGTATAAATACATTATTTCAAGTTTATGAAAGACTATAATTCAATTTTAAAAAATCCGAAATTTTTTTTAAAAAACCCAACCCAGAGAGTTTTTTTTAAAGACCCGAATTTTTTGGAGTTTTATTGAGTTTCTCAAGGTTTTATGCATTTTTATTCTTTATAGTCCACTAATGATTAGCAAGATTCGCTATTCAATAGATAATTATATTATGAATTAATTTCAATTTAATTAATTTAATTAAATTCATTAATTAATATAATATACATGCACATATATCTGTATAAGAAACATTCCATGCCAAATCGATCCGATCGTTATTAAAAGAAATGTAATATTCGATACCTTTTTTATCCATTTGACGTATATTTTTCTTTTTTAGGGATTTCACTGTTTTTGGTAAATTTTTGAAAACATAACGTCGCCTAGCGTCATCGACGTCGCCCGGAATTGCCCAGTATCGCTCGGCGTCGACGCCCAGTGTTGTCGTCGTCGTCCGGCGTCGACTGTTATTCGATAATTTAATAACCAATTTTTTTCAATGTGTGTGTGTGTAATTGTATTTATGTACATAAAGTTATTCCAAAAAGATCTTTTTCTTTAATTAGAATAACAATCTTTTACATACATGATGTAATTGGTTGTTCCTATTACTTTATTTACATATTACGGCGTAGTCATCTTCAAAGTTGACAATTCTATGGAATACGATTATTTTATTTATCACATCTTTTCTGACATAAAGTATTATAAATACTTCCATAAAATATTCACTTCTTAATGAACTCATCTTAACTTTGGTGGGTGTGTGTGTGTATTACAGAATTATTGAATGATTTATTTGTGCAAAAGTCATATGATTTTGTAATTTTATAATTTTGAAAAATATAGGATCAATTCTCTCATACGTAAAGCACAATCTCCTTGTAAACAAAATTATGATGATTGTAAAATATTTATCTCGAAGCAAAATACTTCTATAATTAAAAACATTTTTTTTCGTATATCTTTCATATAATAATTATTTTTTGAAATATAATCACATAGGAAGATATAAAAAGATTTGATATTCTTGCATCTATAAATAAAAAATACTTAAATATTTATATGTTTATATGATCTAAGTCGACATATTGCTCTTGATTGTTAACGATATTGTGGACAATGCTGTTTTATTATTGATTTTGAAATGTCAGCATGACCTGGAATTAAAAAATATAAAATGCATGTCCTAATTATGCATGATACTTGATAACAAATGTATCTATAATGCATATATTATCGATACAATAAAATATATAACAAAAAAAGTATTCAGAGAATAGGTCTTGTGACCGATTCCAGAAACAAAAGATTTTTTTTAATTAAATAAACAAATCAAAGATATACCTAGATAAGTTAAAAAAATAATTTATTATACTGTTTGAGATTTAAGATAAAATTCATACTAATAATATTGAAAAAGGATATTACCTAATTGTAGCTCTATATACAAGGCCAACATTATCACTTGTATAGGTATATCACAATCTGGTTCTTTTGACATCCATATCTAAAACATAAAATAATTAATATATAGAAATACTATTTAAAAATATATCTACAAATCAATAAACAAATAATATTAATAGATACATTATTTTAAGTATACAGTTTTAATAGTATATATTTTAATAGTATATAAAAAACAAGTGCAAGATATTTAATGTATTATTGTTATATATTATTTATAGATATTTAATGTATTATATTATTGTTATATATTATTTTATTTCTGTAATATTATATATAAATAGAACCCTAAAATATTAAAACTCTAAAATACTCGCTTGTTTCAAAGTTTCGCCAGATTTATCTAGTTCGCCTCGAATAGCATAAGCCACAGCCAAGTTGTAACGTATTATAGCAGTGCCTGTTGAAACTGTTGTAGGATACCATGCTACAAATCAAAACAAGAAATTTATTTCTCAGATATTGAAACATTACTAACACTAAATATTGAAAACCTCGAAAAAATATAAAAATAATATATTTTCATGAGAGCAAGTAAAATACTTGCAAAATTTCAAAAATTAATTTGAATAAGTTTAATTTTAGATATATTTTTTCTTTTTTTTAAAACAATCCGCAATGAACCTTTTATCTTACAGACAATATGTCTTAACAAGAAAGCCAAGAACATCATGTATCAAACATATATTAAATGGTGTAACATGTAATCAATTAAAAAATAATTACAATATGATAAAAATAATGATCTGAAGATAACTTAATTCATACATTTTACGATATAACTTTTTTTTAAATTCTTTGCAACGTTTTGCCGCCGGTAGTATTTAATACAAAATGTCTCAAGATTATCAAAGCTAGAAAAAGAGAAAAATGTATATTTCTTTTCACGATGCGTAATCAATTGTTTGCGAAAACAATGTATTAAAAATAAAAAATATAATCTCTCTTTCACAAATCATGAAAATATTTTCCTCCTTCTAATTTTCAAAACATTCGGCATATCATTTCCAAATTTACCTTTTACAGGCTTTATCATAACTTCTTCCATTTTATCTTTATCCTTTTCCTGAATTTCTGGCGTAGATATAGATGTATTTAAATCTTGAAGATTTTCTAATTTCAGGTACTCGAGCGCTTCATTAATTTTGTCCATGAATATCAAACTTTCAGCAGCATACAAGTTGCCTAGCATTTTATATGCTCCGGGCAACTTGTTAAAGCTTAATAGAGTTTTTGCATGTTCGAGAGAAAGTATATAATCTCCAAGACACAAAGAAACATAAGCGCTAGCAGCCAAGACACTAATTTTTAAATTAAAAGATTCGATAGCTGTAGCTCGTGACGTTAACGTCGTATGTTGGATACCTAAAATAATTATACATCTAAATCAGACTTATGCGTGTATAATAGTACATGTATGATTATAAATTATATTCTATACCTAAATTGTGACCAGATGTTAACGATAGTGATATTGAATTCGCCATGGTTGTTGCCAATGAGCCAGGCACACTCGGCTCATTATTGTTCGGTAGTAAAAGTAATGCATTCTTCAGACATAAATATCCAAATTCCAATGTTGCTTGTGGGATTGCATAAGATAGGCCTTCCGAATGATATTTGATATCTTTTGAAAGAGATGTGGCTAATATGATTTTCTTATGGATACCAGAACCTATAATTTTCTGCACCAAATCCTTACGCCGTTTTGGAATATTAAAATCAACTTTGTTTGACTAAAAAAGAATAAGCAATATACGATCGCATTATTATATTGCACATGTGTTTTCATTATGATCACATAATCATTAAAATTAAAATAGTGTAGTTGCAACAAATACTTAGTATTTCCAAAATATTAATGTTTACTAACAAGTATTTTTTCAAGGTAGAATCAATATCACATAATTGCAACTTACATATTTATAACTGTAGATGCAACATTCTGCCATTCTGAGCAAGAGTTTAGGATTATTGTGTATCTTCTGTGCTACTTCTGTAAAGCAATCAAAAGCTTTTGACGCTTTACCAGCATATAACAATGTTACACCCAAACTGTACATTAACTCGTAATGTTTATTCCCACCAAGTGTGTATAATGGTTGAGAAGATAAAGGATCTGTACAAGTTTTCTTTTATTAATATTGGCGTCATTGTATGTGTACGAATTGTTTAGAATATCAAAAATACAAAATACTCGGTTTATTGCTGTACTTAATTCAAAATGTGCTTAAATTCGAATTTACTTCAATCAGTTCTTTCTCGAGTACATATTTTGAAGCAAAAAATGGAAGATAATACTTGAATATGTTGGGAACAAAATAAAAAAAGGTATTTAAAAAATTCTATTTTAGAAGGAGATCCGAACAAGACATAATACTTAACACTTTCAAACCTGATTTTATTAAAGCCATGTTAAAAAAACTATTAAATTCAATTCACACATGCGTACATTAATAAGTAATTCATATTAAATAATTAATTTTTTTTTCAAAATTTTGACTATTTTTCCAACATATACATCAGATCTCGGATGATATTGATAGAATTAAACAATTTCGACCGATAATGTCTTCAAATTTGATGTACATTACTTACAATGTACGTCGATCTGAAGGATTTACTTTACGTTTAATAATTGTAAGAATTACCAGTATCTTTAACTTGCATGCTTTCCAATGCAAATTTATTTGCACGCAAAGCTTTCTGGAGACAAGTACAAGCCAAAGTTGGCTTGCCCATTGCAAGATGCAGACATGCCATATTATTATAAAATAAAACAGCCGAAGATTCTCCACATAATCTGTAAACCATATATTAATGTGTTTTAGAATCGAGCAAGAACTTAATCTATTTGGAACATTTTTACTTATTTTAAACAATATTAAAAAAAGTTATTTTTATGTATTTTTATAATGTTCTACATAACAAGAGATGCTATACAAAATGATTAGATTATAGCAAAATCAAAATGACTGTACGAATTAGAATAGATTGTAATGCTTTTTCAAATAAAGATAGAAACAAATAAAGACCATTGAATTATAGAGCATAATTTTTGTGCATAAGTGTACATAGAGCAACTGAAAAGTACAATTGCGTTTTTTTTCATTTACATAAATCCATTTATACATATAAATCTCATCTTCACATTCCATTATGTAACATTCTCTTTGATAGATATATAACACAGCTATTATATTATTCATATTGTTTAAAAAAATAGAAATGTCCAAGATATATAAAATTATATTGTTTCAATTTGTGTATAATATTAATATTTACAAATTTTTGGCTTTGCCTCATGCATTTGTATTTAATTTAATTAATATGTATGTAACATACTTAAAATCAGTTTCTTTCATATTAGAATTCAAAAATTGTATTGCCTTTTCATAATTTCCTCGTAAATATTCCAGATGAGCCTTCAAAAAAATCGTTGACGTATTCTGAAAATAATAAAATAGTACACATTTTGTATGTGTATACCATAAACTATGTTATCACAATAAATAACAATGTTACCACTATGCCCAATGAAACTAGTGTCTTCCATTCTTTTTTACACAATTTCAGTTGATGAGTCAAAAGGTATATTCTTGCTTTGTATTTCAAGAGTTTAATTTTGAATGCATCTATCACTACATCACCAACATCTTTTTTTTGCTCCCTTTGCTCCTTAATAGATTTTATTACTCCATCCTTATCAATAGAGGATGATATCTTGGAATTGTCAGTGGATATAAATTGACTCTCCACATAATTTAATATTGATAGAGCTGCGTCTGGTTGCTCCGTTACTATATATAATTCGATCAATAACAAACAAACTTTATGTGCCAAAGTTTCCTCTGTAAGAAAATCATATATATTAAGGTAGAAATAAAGATTTTATAAGCAAAATATATATAAAATATATCTATAATATATCTAATATACATTTTATTTAATGTAAACCAAACAATCTAGCAGTCGTTCTCTTTTCTTTTAAGCGACAACCTAACTCTAACTTTGTTCTTGTATTCTATTGAATGACCAGCAGTTGTATATCTAATTTAAAAAAAATTCGATTTGAAAGTATTATCACACTTACATACCCATTGGCTCGATAAAAGCAAATAGCCTAGTCATGATTTGAAGTGCAGCATTATATTGTTTAGTATGATATAATAAAACAGCTTGATTATATCTCATAACACACTTCTCAACATCATCAATAGCCTCGTTAGAATTCATCGTTGATATTTGGCCACATATCGCATTCAAACTCTTTCGTGTCAATTCAGTTTTTTTCAAGTCACTTTTATAATATTCCACCACAACTTTGTTATGTGTAACTTTAAGATCTGTAGGTCGGAGGCTTTCCAACTTGTTCAAGTACGACAAACACGACGCATAAGCACCTTTTTGAAATTCCGATAGTATATTTTGTGCCAATTCGCGCTCTTGCTCAGTTATAGAGGAGACATTGTCTTTACTTTGGGATTCAGAAATTTCACTCATGATGCAACGATTATATCTCGATGTATAATTGTAAACTTTCTATTCAATTGTGTATACAACTTTTTGATTCAACCTAATTCAACCACGAAAGGGCAGAGTACTCTATATAGAGGTTATATGGTAGATATAATTCACTAACTCCGATTATCCTAATCGGTGTAATAAATATCAACAGTGATTCGTCAATTTTGCTGAATAGCCAATGCGATTGGATAGTTCTCTTCTTCTTCTATATTTGAATGGCCCAGGTTCCAATGTGGTTGGATTCACGCGTGGCCAGTCTTATCCAATACACCTCCAACCTTCCACAAAAATTTCCCAGAGAAGGATGGAAAGCAGAATTACTTTCCCCGATGAGATCCGCAAAATATAATAATGTAATGCAAAGCACAGTTGAAGCCAGAAACGCTTTTCAAAAAATTAATGAGATGATGCTATACCCGAAGCAGGCCAGACGCACATCCATCCTACTCGAGCAACGAACTAAAAATGCTAAAAACACAACGATTGGACAGTTCTAATATAACAAACGGTCGATTAGTTATCGAAGTTGATGAGACCGACTCTGTGGTTCTGACCTAACAACAGGTAGTAATGGTGCTGCTATCTTGCAGTGATACAACAAAATTACAATACATTTTCTATTACTCGTACGGTAAATGGATATACAAGTCTTATAAAAATGAAAAAATAAAAAAAGTGGCTCTCAAATCATATCATATTTATTATTCTTGAAATATTAATCAACATTTGAGAGCATTATTTCTTTTATTTCTTCATTTTTATAAAGTTTATTATGTCCATTTATCAATTGATAAGAGAAAATGTGTTGTAAGTTTGCCGTATCGCTGTAAGATAGCAGCATCATTTGTTTTTACATGTAAAAAGTAACCTAGCAGTAGATTCGGTCAGAAATTGCCGCGAATCAGCACCGATTGAAAATATAAAAAGTTTAATTAATCTTCTGCCTCGAATTTTATTTTCTCAATTAATTTATATATTTTTTTCTAGCAATAAGCTATAATAGATCGATCTTACTCATGCCGGTATAATGTGTGGAATATTTTGTTCTATATATCAACCCCAACATGATTCTGAATCTTCTAAACAGGTATATACAAACGTTATGACGAGTCGTTTACATTAAAAATAAACACTGCAAAATTTGATTAGATCCTAAAATTTTGAAAGATGTATAAGTATAATTATATCATTTTTGTTTTTTTTTCCTATTAGAATATAGAGACTAAAAAATTTTTTCTACTAGAATGAAACTAAGAAATTGAGAGTTTGACATTGCATTATCGTGAAATTATTTAATTTTACAGGAACTGTAAAAGAGACTCGTTATATGGTATTCATTATAATAGATATAAAGTATAGTAATTTTTTTCCTGATCTATTGATTTATTTTATCTATTTTAGTGGAATATTTGTAAAGATGCAATAGCCGCCCGAGGTCCTGATTACTTTATGGAGAAACATTTGACTTTGAGTCATGACTGGCATGGACACTTTGCTGCCTCAGTGTTATGGATGCAGGGACCAAGAATAATGACACAGCCAAGTTTGGATGATAATGATAACTTGTTACTTTGGAATGGAGATCTTTTCTCGGGTTGTTTGGTACGTAAATCATGTATGTATATGGAATATTCTGATTGATGCTTTGAATAAACATCATTAAAAATTGTTTTTAACTTAAGAATGTCCCTCCAAAATAAATCATATATAGTATGTAAAAATAAAAATATGTTATAAATGTATTTTGTAAAAATTATAGAAATGTCAACTCTGAATCCTTTGCTTCTTTTGAACAAGAAAAATATAGTTAGTCTCAAAACATAGGTTTAGTAAATCTTAAATTGTAAGAAATTAATCAGTCATAGTCGATTATTTTTTTCACATTCAACTGTGATTGGCCAATATTTTGCAGCTTAAATAAAGTTTACTATATTTATTGTGTTTTGATATTGAAATATCTATATGTATATATAATAAAAATTACAATTGTATCTAAAATAATTATACTTGTTTTAGGCAAAAGATGATGTTTGCGATACAAATATCATATTGGCTGAATTACAATCTACTACAGATATCATGTGTGTACTTCGGAAAATTGAAGGTCCTTATTGTTTAGTATATTATCAAAAATCAAGCAATACATTATACTTTGGACGAGATATTATCGGACGACACAGTTTACTTTTAAAAGTAGACAACAAAAGTAATTCATTAACTTTAACTTCGGTTGCAAATAAAAAAATAAAAGGAATTGTAGAAGTACCGGCTATAGGTATCTTTGTAATGAATTTAAATATGTCACAGATAAATTTAGCATGTTATCCATGGAAAGAACCTGATTTGAAGTTTACGGATATTATTGAAGTATTAGAAACAAATTTAAATGTAGATATTGATATTAAAGAAACTATATTGAATACTTGTTCGTCTGCACTGACGAATTTGCATCTACATCCAGATCCAAAGGATGTGGAATATCTAGAAAATGTACCATATAGTAAAGATTTTAATGAGATATTGCAATATCTGTTGAAAAATCAGGAGGTAAATGAAAGAGTCGAATGTTTGATGGAACTGTTACATCAGTCTGTGAAAATTAGAATAAAGAAAAAACCAAATTATTGCAAGGAATGCATAAAAATAGTACTAAACGGTGGAAATGTTACTTGTGCTCATTCCAAAATTGGTGTATTGTTTTCTGGTGGCCTAGACTCTGCAATTTTAGCAGCAATTGCTCATAAATACGTTCCAGAAGATGAAAGTATCGATCTCATTAATGTGGCATTTGAAAGACTGGGAAGCAAAAATCAGAGCAAGAGTCATACGAACAATGAAAAGGAGAATGTAACGCAGAAATATGATGTGCCAGACAGAAAAACGGGACGACAAACATATTCCGAATTGTTGCGAATTTATCCCAACAGGAAATGGAATTTTATAGAAGTACAGTGTCTATATTTGAAATATTTCTTTCAAAATCTTTGAAAAAAGAAAAAAATAGGAAGAACTCGTGGAACCATTTTTCTGATTGCAATGCTTATTTCAGTGTAACATCACGCAAATGGAATTGCAACTGTATCGCGCGTCACGAATTTGTGATTTATTGCATCCATTGTGTACAATTCTGGATGAGAGTCTAGGATGTGCTATGTGGTTTGCAAGTCGAGCAAAAGGTGTCCTCTATCCAGCCAATGAAATATACGAATCGCCGTGCAGAATATTACTTTTAGGCATAGGGGCGGATGAATTATTCGGTGGATACATGAGACATAGAACTATATTAAAGCATAAAGGATGGGATGCGCTGGTACAAGAACTAAATGTCGAATTGACTAGGATTTCTGAAAGAAATTTAGGTCGAGACGACCGGATTGTTTCTGATCATGGGAAACAATCCCGTTTGCCGTACCTCGACGAAAATTTGGTGAAATATGTGCAGCATATAAAACCATGGGACAGGTAAATTTAAATGATAATAAGCAATTTGTGGATTACTACGAATGAGTATATGTATAACTATTGATAGATGTTATCCAACTGAAAAAATGCCAAGTGGATTGGGAGATAAATTACTGTTACGTTTGTTAGCCTGCAAAATTGGTTTTCAATGTACAGCTAACTTTCCTAAAAGAGCTTTTCAATTTGGATCGCGAATTGCAAATGGTAAAGAAAATGGTAATGATGTATCAAATAGATTATAAAACGTAAGTAAAAAATATTGTTAACGCAAATTTTATTCATCTTACTACAGTTACTATTATTTTCAAATTGAATAAAAAGAGTGACGATTTCTGCTGTGTTGCAGTCACAACTATCCTACTGCTAATAATTTTAATGATACTACGCGCATGTGTTGAGCTTTAATAATTATATATATACATATATATATATATATTATTTTGTAATTAAATTAATTAGTACATATACGTAATTATATTATTTAACATATTTATTATAGTGTATCTCATGGATCGTCTACAATGGAAGTAATATTGCATAGTAAGCAGTAAGATCGTCATCGCGATTCATTTTGATTTTTTAATTTTTATTTTGATTATATTTTTTATTACTTATATATTACAACTTTATTCTTTTATTTTCACTATTGTTACTCGAAGTAAATGTTTATAAGATAAATCGTAATTTTATAAGTATATATTCCAGCAATTTTATATTAAAACATAATAAATTATTAATTGATGGTATAGTATGATTATTTTATCTCAAACCATATCGTATCTTTGATCTATATTAGTATTTTCAATACTAATGTAATAATAGTATATTTATTAATGGCACCCGCGTGTAATTTTTTATTATTTAATATTAAGTAATATTTTATAGGCATACTTTTAGAATGTTATATGTAACATTTTAATAACATTTTACTATTACATAATATTCCTGAAATACACATACTTTCGTGCACTTTTATCCAGTGACATTTTAATAACAAATAAACCTGTATTAGACTAAAAAATACAAAAATTAAGCAATTGTACAATATTTTTTTAGGTTCATAAACTATTTACAATTAAAAAATTTATTTACATATTTTACGGTTTTATTTTCCCAAACAAAGTGCGTTTATACAAATATAAGTTTAAAAATAACCGCGTCTTGCGTCAAGATGGATGCAAGTTTGCAGTACTTTATAGGTAAATCTAGTGACTTTATTAGTAATCCTGCCACTCCTGCCAGTCGAATTAAGAACGGTTCAACGTCAGATCGGTCAGATCAGGTGAGACAGAGAGAGAATTGTGTATCAAGAAAAGTTGACTAATTTTAATTTGAGTCTCTTTGTTCTCTTAATTATTAAATAAAATACATTATTTAAATAAGATCCAGTAAAGATCTAATGAATTTATAATATTTAATATTGAAAAAAGTAATTATTTTAAAGTAATACTTATTTGGATAGAAATTGATAGGTTAATGATTATTTAGGACGATTAATTAACCTTAATATCGTATAAATCTTTCCTGCACATATATTTTATTAGTTTCACTCAATACTTCGCTTAATAAAATAACGTAATTAAGTATTACATTATTTTCTTCATTATATGAAATAACGCAATTAATTTTTCTATTATTTTCTTCATTATATATATATATTTTTTTTTAAATTTATTATATGGTCTCAAGATCGAAGATTCTCAATATTAAAAATACTCGATCTTGAAAGTTTATCATGATCGAAGTGAATTATAATTTCAAACAATATGATACAGTCCTTTATTAAATTGAAATTATGTTGTATAAGAGAAGAGGATAAATGTGTGTGTGTGTGTCACATTGACTGTTAAGGCAAAAAATAAATAAACGTTTATATTTCAGTGTGTATGTAGATACATACGCAGCAGTTTTGTGTGATTATTTGTATTTAATCACACTAGTTTTATTAGGTACGTTTGACAGGAATAATTATTTCAGGTTCAGATAATATTACTAGTTTTATTATACAATACCCAAAACACACACACACACATGCAAAAAAGTAATTTGGAGTCATGTATTTTAATATATGTAATATGAAATACTATCTATTGTAATGAACAAGATTCCTGTTATTTTTTTGCAGATATATAGAGATTAGCATTAATTAATTAGGAAATCATGAAAGAAAAACATGGCTGAGCATGGCAATGACCTTTACGAACAACAACTTTTTGCTGTATTTGAAAGCTGTTTGACAAAAGGAGAGGATGAACTCAGTGAGAATGATTTGTTTTCCATTTGCAATAAATTACACCTCGATGAATTGATTGAAGAATTGAAATTGTGCATTTGCAAACATCATCCAAATAAACAAACAATATCCTTTCAAGAATTCCGAGATGGTTTATTACTCTTGTTGAAAAAATTCCAAGGTTCAATAACCGATAAACAGCATATTGTACAACCATATCATAATTTAAATATATGCAATCGAGATATCGAGAAAAATCAAACTTTACCATTGGTCACAAGTACTTCGAGGATTCATCTTCAAGATATGAAAGCTAATGTTACAATGGACGAGAGCAGACTGATACGCTTATGGGAGAAAGTGAAGGTTTGTTTCAGTGAAAACACAGAACCTGCAACGATACAGTTTATATCGAGTTGTTTAGAAATTCCAGAACTCCCTAAACAAATAACAGAATCTATCTTTGAAAGTCTCGATCGCAATTGTGATGGATTAATAAGTTTTGACGAGTTTGTAATTATATTTCAAAAGAGAAAAAATATCAAGACTTTACGAGAGGATACTGCATCTCATAGCAGTATTGTAAACTATGATGTAAATACATTAGATTTTAATACACGTGTGTCTTGTGAAATTGATTCAACGCAAACTAACAGAGATTCGGATAAAGAGGGAAAAGTTGCTGGTGTTTCTAATATAGCTACACTATCATCCAGTGGAGATCTTGATGCTTTGGACACGAGTCTTGTAGAAATAACAAATATCATATGCGATGAACTCAAAAGTTTAAATGAATCATTAGATAGTAATACCATTCAGACTCATATTAATTTGTTACGAGAAACGATGATTACCCATCAGGATGAGCAACGCAATTTAACTGCTATAATAGACAACATGAAGGTGGAAAGAGAGAAAATGCGGATTGACATGTTAGAGGCCAATGAACGGGCGAATTTATTAGCACAAGAGATCGATGAGTATCATGTTCAGTTGGAAAAAACGAAAAAAGATTTACAGAGACAGAGCGAACAACGTTATGCTGAAATTACGAAAGAATTATCAGATCAACTGAATATCGAACGGGAGATGGATGCCGCGGCTCTAAAATCAAAGGATGATCAGTTACAGGCACTACAAAAGGATAATCATGATATGAAAAATAAAATCGTACATATTTTGCAAGAAAATCAAATGCTCGAAGCAGAGAATAAAACTCTTCTTAGCCAGATTGAAAAGTTGCGGCAATCTAATAATGATTTGTTAACTCAAATAAAAGTGTTAGATGCGGAGCAGGATGAGATACAAAGCATAGAAGCCAAGCAACAAGAACAAGTTAATTTTTTCGTTGATCGTATTAAACAGTTACAGTCAGAAGTAACGCTCTTACGAGATCAAAACGACGAACTTTGTGTGGAATTGGAAAATTCGAAATGTTATGGCAAAGATACGTCATATAAGACACCATCGTCTTTGGCATATGATTTACAATTAGATGAGAATCAAGATGAAAACCATATGACACAAGAGTTTGAAGTGGATCGGCAGATCAGTGGTAAAGCATCAAGTGATGACTTTGAAATACCAATGGACGAAGGTCAGACTGATATATCCAATTGTGATACAATGGAATACAAAAGAGATATAATTATAAAAGATTTGGAAAATATATTATCAACAAGTGCAAAATGCCTACCAGAGAAATGTTCTTTGAAAGCTAGTGTGTCGAAATTGCTTACTTGTCTGCGATCGGACTTTGCACTACGTTGTCCCGCACAAGACTTTGGGAAAAGTATAGCATCTGAGCTTGAAATGGAATGTGAGGAACGAGCTAACGAGTCTTTGCGAGATTTAGTCGTTTCGAAAATACCAAAGCAACCTTCTGCGAAACGTACAGCGATGTCCAATAGTGCAGAAGATTTGAATAATTTCACTGGTCAAGATGCAAAAAATCTAATACAAAATAAGGCAATGAGTCTTAGAGATTATCCACCGCGAAAAGAAGAATATCCTATGGATCAATGGAAAGCCAGCAAGGAAAAAAATAATTCTCCGAACGTTACTGAAGTCGAAAGTATTCCAAGAATTGTGACAACAAACACAGAATCATTAGAGATAGAGAAGAAACAATTGACCGAACGTTGTCAAGAACTCGAACGAAGTTTAGATTTATTAAAAACGGAATACGAAGAATGTGAGGATTATTGGGCTGCCAAATTAGAAGAAGAAAGACAGCTTTTTGAACAAGAACAAAAAATAAGTGACGACAAACTTGCCGAGCTTATTAATAAAATAACAGAATATGAAGAATTAATTAGTCCTTCGGATAAATCAAAAAATAATGGACGATTGTCTCCTATAGAAGAAAAGTTTAATTTGGAGCAACAGGTAAGATAAAATCTATGTTTGCGTTTATGCTTATTTTTGTTTTTGAAATACACACACGTGCATACTCGTATTATTTTACTGATAAAAACATTTTAATATTTTTAATGTCTCAGTATATAGATCTCGAAGAAGAATTTGAGAAATGGAAAATAAAAACTGAAAATGATATTTCTCAGAAAAATCTAGAAATTGGAGACCTCCGTGAAAAGTTAAGACTGATAGAACAACCAATTACAAATGATTCCTATGTACAAGTACCAGACGAAATTTCTTTAGCAACATTGTCAGATTCGTCGCACTGTAAATCTTCCAGTATGTCCAGTATTCTATCAACGAACGAAATATTCGCAAATACGGATTTATTTGGAACAAACAATCAAGCATGTCATACTTCAGCAGAATTTTCATTATCCAATAATCTTAACAAATTGTTGAAACAAGAGGATCACATAGACGGTCATAATCTATATAATACACATACTGAGTGCTCTACAAAAGTAATAAAAGATATAAGTAAAGATCAAAAGATATATCATAATAGTCCACATATTGCTGATAAAACTATGGCAATGAAAGAGGAAGATAAGTGCGATTCAGAATTTAAATTGATACATAATACAATGAAAGAAACTAGCTGTACATGTTCAGAGAATAATGTTCAACAGCAAGTAGATTGCATCGATTTAAACATTTTTCAGAACTTAAAAATGAAACTTTACGCACAAGAACGCAAGAAACGTCATCTGCAGCGTTATATTAAACAGCAGCGGCAGTATATTGAAAGATTATTACAACGTAAGTATTTTTTTTCACGTTATTACTGATAAAGTAATTTAATACATTTTCAAAATTGTGTTTGCATGAAAAACATGTTTATCCTTTGTTTTTAAGATTATCGTTTTTTAAAATCTTTTTAATTTAAGGACAAAATTATTGCAACTTGCTATTATAGGTATTATGGTGCAGCACCAGACGGAAGTATGTGAGTTACAGTGCCTTCTCCGTAATGCCCAAGAAAGACTTCACATACAAGTTCAAACAACTGTTGATCAGGTACGACACAAATGTTCATAATTATATATTAATTTATAAGGGGTTTTATGTGCAGTTCCATTTTTTCCAAATAACAATTGTTAATCACATTCTCTTAATTACGAAATTGGAGTAAGAGAATAATGGTGGATAAAAAATTGTGTTATATATATTAAAAAATAATTCATCTATATGTATATACGTATGTATAGGTGAATCATCTTTCTAAAATTAATGAGTGTTAAAAAAGGTACATCAATTATGAAATATTACACAGAATGATTGATCAAAGCTAAAATGATAAGCTTTAATATAATAATAATCTAATAAAATTAAAATTTATCATTATTTTTATCCCATAGGCTGATAAATTAGCAAGTGCTGACATTTTGGTAAAGGATTTGTACATAGAAAACGCATATCTAATATCACACATGAAGCGCTTGCAAGAACGATATCTTATATTAACAGGCCTTGATGTAGAATCGACCTCAATGTGATGTCTACAAATAATTATTTACAATTATAATAAATCAACGTCTCTTTGTATGTATCGAAAATAATGTATATTATTTATTTATGATATGTAAAATTATTAATTAACAGTATAAAAGTGTCGTATAGCATAAGGCCGGAATGTAACTCAGGGATGCAAACGGTTAGAAAAAATGTATGTTTTAAAACGGGTGCCTTCAGTTTTTAATTTGATTTAAAGAGATTTTTGGCTTATATATGTGTATATATATATAACATACACATACACACACATACGATTTAAGAGCAATTGTATGATGAATAAGAGAGAAGCATTAATAATTGTAAGCAGAGTTGATTTACTATTTCTAGTTAGATGATAGCATGATGGTTTTTTGTATATAGATGAGTACACAAAATACGAAACAATATAATATACAAATATGAAATATATTAAGATTTTAAGCATACGTATGTAAAATCAATGTATATAATTTTATACTTGTTTATACTTGTTTAAAAAATTATCCATTTGGCCTGAATATTTTTTTTTAATAACTTATATTAATTTTCTTTTACATCAAAAATTGATTCATGCCATTCTGTTAAAAAATATTAAGATACGACTATAGAAAAAATAGTTTACCGGATATTTAACATTTCATGTTAATATGTGTCAGAATAAAATAGAAAATATTTTGTAAACTATTGGTTTTTTGGTATCTCTATCTTAATACTTTTATATACAGAATAATTAAAGGAACTTTATTACGTAAAAAAAATATAATTCCATTTAAAAAATTATACATTTCGCTGATTCCACTCCGCTAAAATGTATTTTCCTATGTTCCATTGCTGCAGTAGCCCTTAAAACAAGCATCTGTGCTGTAGTAACTCAATAGCTGAGTAAACGTTCACTGCTATTGATGTATTCTTCTAGATCTAGAATTATAATTGGATGATCCGAAAAAGTAAGGGGCTCCGCACAATAAAAGGAACAGGGAACAGAGATTAAGAATTTCAACCTATCAGAAACTGTATATTCTACAATACATGATTTCTGATAGGTTAAAATTCTTATTCTCTGTTCCTTTTATTGTGCGGATCCCCTAACAAGGCTTATATCTTCTGAACACAGCCGGTGTAGTTTTTGAACGCTGTCCAGCGCTGTCATTGACGTTTCCTTGAAATATAACCTTGAAATTATGTGATATTTTGACAGTTTGGAAAGTAACAATAACAACGATATAAAAAAAAAAGCGTTGCGCATAATGTATGGAGCACAAGTATACACACATACACGTATATATCTTCTCTAGAATCTGACAGAAAACGATAATTAATAATACATGTCGTAAATACATGCATAGATTATGCATGCATTTCATCTCATAAAAATGTTATAGCAAACAAATTTAATGATGTAAATATTTGACTAAATGAAATAGTGTTATATTATTATTTATCTTATGTGTTATCAATTAATTCTATTGTGAAAGATTATATGTTTATAAATTACATTCGTATGTGTGTCATATGAAATGTATGTATTCATTATTTTAGGAGATACCGTTTGTGATGGATCCTGAGACAATAGCAATGGGCGATAATTTATTCAAGCTGCAGTGTTTAATTAAAACTACCGAGATTCAGCATAGTGTGCAGTGCAAACTTGAAAGAAAATTATTTTTTGCATTAGCAACCAACAATGCTGAAATTATTCTTTATTATAAAAGGGAATCTTCTTGTCTACCTGTTGTTAAAAAAATACCATGGTTTCAAGGGCTACATAAACAAATAGCTGCATTTTGCTTTGATTCAAGTGGTACTTGGTTATTATGTGTAACTTTAGATGGTTCGTTGTATGTATTACCTGCTTTAACTTTAGTTGGTGAAAATTGCATTATTGACAAAAAATGGAAAACTGACGATGCAACTTATATATCTTTTGTAAATTCACAAATTTCTCATTTCAGGTAATTTTATTAAAATAATTCTTGTGAATATAGGCAGTAATTGTAAAGTTTACACTGTCTTGCTATAGCTGCTGCTTTATTTTCTTCTGCACAGACTATTTTTTATTCCTATTATTCTTTATCTTATAAATATATAATTTTCTAATTGTATCTATATAAGATTTCTTGAAAATTATACTATTTTTAGACCAATAGCTATTATATGGTGGAGAAATACGAAAATATCTGAGGACATAGGCATTATAGGAACGGAATGTGGAGCAATTATATTTATAAATCTTTCAAATGGACAACAACTAGGCATAACATACATTAATGAAAGTATAAGCAATCTACATCTTTGTGAAAATGAATACAATGAGATTGTATCTCTTTTGATAACAAGTAAATTTCAACAGCAATGGCGTTTATCTTTGGAACACATGTCTTTTAATCTTTTACATAATGTTGAAAACGAAAAACCTTATAACGAATTAAATTTAAGTGGTGCTAGTCATTATAATGTGGAAGATTCCGTTCCTAATAAATCTAAATTAAAAGAGCTTAAACAGCTCTCTGTTGAAAAATTGACTATTCTTAAACAGAAGATAATTGATACCAAAAATCAAACATTAAAGGAGAGTTTACAATATCATGGTAGGTGTACGGAATATGTAGAAAAATGTTCAAAATGTAATATTAAATGCCTCTCAGGAAAAATGATGAAACACTTATATTATTTTTTTTTATAAATATTAAAACGATATTTCATATTTTTAACAAATGAGAAAATTTTCATAATTAATTCGTGCTTTAAAAATAAATATTTATGATGCATACATACGTTTTTTTATATTATCTATTTATGCGGAAAAAGTACACAATTACGTACATCATCGCTTTTGACCTGAAATAAACATGATTGTACAAAGAAAAGTTTATACAAGTGATAAATATATTTCGGTTGCATATTTATCTGGTCACCGTTACTATTACTAAAAGATTCATAAAACAATTGTTATGTATTTATATCACAGATGCTGCAAGAAACAAAGAAAATGATAATGGAATTCCTGTTAATTCGGAAATATCACAATGCAAATTAGGTTTTGTTAGTCCAGAACCAATATCAAAAGATACTTTTCTATCTTTGCAATATGACAGAGAAAACCGACAATTGTATACATGCTATCATCTTGTTACTAATTATATCACAGTGAGATCTTTTTGTGATATTTTTCCTCAGTTAATTCCCAAGCACTTAATATATTCTAGCCTTCTAATATGAAAATTTCTTTATTTTAGGTACACGGTCCAAATCTAACTATGGTACCTTTGTCAATGCACAAAGTGTTTAAGTCATGCGAAACGGTTTTATTAGCACATAGATTATTTTTTATTACCGATATTAATCAATATGTAATATATATAATATCTGATCAATTATCCGAGACTCATGTAAACAAAGACTATCAGTTTAATCCCGAGTCTATTATCGGAACATTTTCTTTTAAAAATAGTAAAGAAGTAATACGCGCGGTATACAAAGTAACACAATTCAATAATACAGTACCGAGAAAAGTTTGTGAGGAAATCGAAAATACCTTACCAAAGAATGTGAAAGATATTAAGGTCGAACCGTTTAGTTTGGATACATGTATAATTGTGACAAACCGCTGTGTATACGAAGTTGTATTAAGGTCAGTTTAAAATTTATCGCATGATTTATGAAGACACAAGGGTTCACAAAGCAAACCAAGAAACAAAATTGTAATAATAGATCTTGTTATTCAACAAAGATTTATTTTTTGTAATTTTTTTTTTCAACGTTACGGCAATAGCTTTGATGTGCAGCACGCAAAATGTTATTTAATTACTTTTATTTTTTAAAATAGGGGGGATCAAGAAAACAAATATATTACATTATTTCTTGAACTTGCTTGTATTTCTCTCATGATGAGATAATATAATTCTAATACTAATTAATTTTTAAATACTTGTGTAATTTTTTGCTATTATACATTATAATTATTAAACTATTGCTTTATTTCAGAAAATCTCTTCTTTCGATCTTTATGGAATTAGTATTGAAGAGAAACGAGTTACAAGAAGCTGGAAAATTAGCAATGATTTTTGGATGGAATGGACAACATCTGCTGGAATATGTTGGCGATTTATTCCTATCAAATAAAGAATTCTCACGCGCAGTAGCTTCATATAAAATGTCTAAGGTAGCTAAGAATTGAATTTCTCTCTGTTTCTTTATCTATCTATGTTTCTTTCCTATGTGTATCTATCTCAACATTTTTATTTCAGTGTAAATTATTGAAGAGCGTATTAAAGTTTGCATCAGTAGGCCATACATCAGAATTACTGAGTTGTCTAACTCATTGTTTACTTACACCTCTTATTACTGAAATGCCTATTGCAACAAGGATACATTTATCTAATTTGTGTGTACTTTCTTTTATTGAAATGACACTAAGGATTTGGTCGGAACAATCTAAAGCAATTTATAAAGAATTCTTGTAAGTCACATCTTACTTTTATTAAATATATTATATTTCTTATATTATGAGGCATTTTCAATTGAATATCTATATATATTTACTAATAACAATTTCAATGATTTTCAAATTTCGAAATAATAGCTTTGAATAAAATGTTTTCCTCTTACGATAGCTGCCTCTTTACATGCAATTTCGGTATACTTTCAATGATTCAAAGCAGTTCTTGCCCTCTTTTTTGGCTTTC